>NC_092077.1:18336025-18636025 GCF_039877785.1 Chaetodon trifascialis | reverse complement strand
CTGCATTTTACATCATGTCTCATCCCCAGTGCTTTTGTTACAGTGACTGACGGGGGCAAACGCACTGCAACGGTCCAATACATTTCCATTAGGAGAAATGTGCTGCAGCTTCAGAAACAATGCCAATCTAACAACCAATGCCAAAACACACACGGAACGATCCAAAGTCTAAAACACATAAACCCTGAAAACAAATGCAACAGAAAAATGCTGCATATCCAGTCAACACAACAGAAGTTCTCTGGGCCTCCAGGGGGAGTGCTAAGGGGAACAGCACGGTTTTCAACCCAAGAAAGAGAGACTAGACAAGAGAGTGTTTTTATGCAGGAAGAAAAAGACTGTGGCTCTAGAAAACTCCAGAAAATCTCAGTTTTGATTAAAGGCAAAAAAAACTTGTACATACTGTCTTTTTTAGTGATGCTTTGAAACACCCCAGACATCTCTCCTAGGTCAGTAACTACTGAGGAAAGGCAGCTAATACAAATCACTTGTAATGGTTGTTTGCGGTCTTGAAGGATCCCAGGCTCTGCTAAGATTTGCAGAATTTAAAAGATCCCACATTTATCCAAATCTAAATTTATTCTGGAATCAATAAAAACCTGAAATCCATTCACTGATAATGAGTTGCAGCCATAAAATCTTTAAGCAAAAACTGTCAAAGAGAAAAGACACCTTGATATTGATGACATTCCCCAACTCAAACAAACATGTCTGGCTCTCAAATCTCAGTTTATGACGAGAGGATGAATGTCACTGCAGGCAGAGCTGGTTCGTTTTGAATCTGGAGAAAAATGATCTCATCTGCATATCTTCCTCTCTGCGACTTCAGCGTTGTAACTGAGGGCAAGTTCATAGAAAGGACGGTGACAGATTTCTGATCCAAGCGAGAAAAAGAAAGTGCTGATGTCGCATTTTCAACTTTTTCTCATGTTTCATCATTAACTCTCAGAGTTTTGTTAAAATAAAAAAGGCCTTGTTTTTACTTTTGCTCCTCTGCAGTCTCATGGTGCTCTGTTACTCCTATGTGTTATGTAAAAACCTAGAGATTTAAAAGTACTGTGGCATGAAGATTTAAAAAAAAAAAAGCTTTATGGTCAGTCACACATTTTAACACTAATGAGGGTGTTTTCAGATTGCCAGTTAAATCAGAATCTGGAAGTAGTTCAGTCTAAAAACGTCACAACATGAACACTTCTTCCCAAATTAACGCAAACCATGAACCTACAACTACATCTCACTTGGGTTGCTTGAGATAAGTTCAAGTGAAGTGCCTGAGGATGAGAATTCATGTTGTGATGACACCATTAGTGCCATTATTTTTAGCAAGAAAACAACAGAGATAAGATCCCTCACTGATGTATGAGCAAAGATTCAACTTAAAGTAATTTAAAGTGACATTTAGTAGTATTTTTTATAGTACTATTGCACTTCAGCATGAAAATAGCCTAATTCCACATGGATGTATAGAAACATATTAAACATATGGCTCCTCTGCTGCAGCAGGCACATTGAACCTGCTATCCCACATTGCAATATCCACATACATACAAAAATGCAATAAATAAATCAATCAACATTAAATACTTTGGTCTGTTTAAGACAGCAAGCATCAAATCATAACTATCAAGAATATAACACATGTGGTAACCCGTTAAATTGTCTTGAACCGTCTGCAGCATGCCACACACTCAGCAGTCATCTAGTAAGCAGAACTGATCAGAACAGGCACAGCGATTCAGCGCACAGTGAGAGCTGACGCCTTGAGGCAAATGAAAGGTGATGTGAGTGTGTATAGATTGTTTTGTCAGAGCGCAGATTCTGCAGATTCTCTGTAACGGGTGCCACGTTCGTTCTCCTTCCTTAGTCAGGTTGACATGTTGGAGACCCAACTGTGAAATAAGTTCAACAGCAAGATTAACAGAGATATACCAGCCGGTGGGAAGAACACATAAATACAGAGAGGAGGAAACAGAGGGTGGACCTTGAGCAAGACTGTACTGACAGTACAAGAGTCTGATTCCCACTGAGGCAAATGTTGACCTGTAAGGGCTTTAAATTTCAAAACTATGCGCTAACGTTCATATTACATTATGTTCCAGACAGATATTGGTATGCACTGGTAGAATGGATAAGTGTCATGACAGTGATGACTTTCATTTTTGTATTTGTTTAGGATTATTACCAGAGAACTATGGGCTGAGAAAGAACAAGTACTCGTAGCAAAACAAAAATATCTGTCAAAATAACTAGTGGCAATGTCCATAACAGTGTGATTGTTATGTGATCTACAGCCTTCACTCGCTAAGGTCTGCTTAACTTTAGGTCAAGCTTATTAAAAGATTTCCCTTGTGGTTAATCAAATCTGCATTTGCTTGTTAGTAAAACAGTTCAGTTTAAAATCCGAGGCTTCATACCATCCATCTACCCTGACCTCTTCCTGTGACTTTCTGTTGAACTCAAAAGACTCATGAACCTATTTAATGGAAAAATATTGAGCAAAATGTTACTTTGTGAGGAAAAATATATATTTTCCAGTCAAAACAAATTAGACTGCCATCCTTGTAGCTGTGTTAAAACAATGGTCGTGAAAAAGCACAATGTTGAGACTTTGACCTTCTCAAGTCTCCACTGAAGTTTATTGTTAATACTGGATACAAGCAATAGTTAAAACCAAGATCTTCTCCTGGTTTTGTCACGAAAGAAAGATGGCAGACTCCATTCTCTTACATTGGTATGGTTTCATCTACTTGCCCTATCAACACTACGATGTCTCCACATCTTGGTTAAAGCTACAATTGGGTATTGTTTGAATTTTTTGCCTGTAGGTCGCACTCTGTGTTCCTTAATTCCTTACTTTTATTTAGTTAAACCCTTATTCATGTTTTTATTTCTGTTAAAGACGTGATTTAATATCAACAATAAATAACTATTTCCTCCCTTATTTGGCTTCACTGTGGTTACATTTATATCACAGAACAACGATAATGTCCGCACAAATGAACTCAAATAAACAAAATAAAGCAACTTTTATAATAGATCCATGGGCTAATTACACAACATCAGCTAGTGCGTTGGGAGCTGCAGATTCGGGTGATTATTCTCTGTAGGTTCATCACTATGAGAAACCTCTTTTACACTGTCACATTGTTCATAAAAATATCTATTTCAACTGCTTTAGTTTCATAAATAAAAGCCTGTCATTGACAATTTCATTTTTTCAGTTGTTAAATCTATCAAATGCCTGAAAATACTGGGCATATCACACTTTTCCAAACACAAACTGACATCTTAAAACTCCAAAACCCAATTTTTTTCAGTGATATCGAACAAAAGAGCAGCAAATTCTCACATTTCATGAACAGGAACCTGGTGTTAAACGTTTAATTGACGAGGAAAACCGCTTAAATGATCTTTTACTGTAAAGCTGCTCCGAATTACACAATGAAAATCAGTCTCTGAAATGCTGCAAAAGTGTACTTATTGTGAGGTTATTAAAGTTCACGCAAAACTACAACTACAGCATTTTCAGCCATTCTGCTGCTCCTTATTTGGTGAGTTCAAATGTCATTTCTCTGACCAAACTAAAGACTTCATGGACTGAATAAAATCTCAAATAAACATGCCCCAAGACCTTTCCACCAGGCATCAGCAAACATCTTGTATCATCTAGTAGCTCTAACGTAGCTGGATTACATTTCTGCATGACAACTTAATGCGTCTCTAGTATGTGCAGTGAAATTGGATTTCGCCTTCCCTCACCAAAGCAGATTGCCAGGCGCATCACTTTCACTTGTCATATTTACATGGTTTAAAACTGTCAGTAAACACCTTGTCTCGCTCGTTCCCCATCCTGAAGAATGTCTGAGCATCTCTGACGAGGATGTTACAATCTGAGCTGCCTGCCACCTGTTTGATTCAATTTATTTGTTTCCGTCGTGCATAAATACTCTATTTTTCCTTCCCTGTTGGATCACACGAAATGATAGCAATGCAAGGCAAAAAGGGGCTTTTGGAGTCATGGGACATGAACGATGGAGAGAGGACATCACATGGAATGAATCATGGGACCGCGATGACGGCAGTTGCACTCATGCCCTGGAATGGGAGGGTTATTTCGAGCTCTGCCTTTAACCTTTCCATGCAGGTGCTGAGATTTCTGACCTTTACACCATGCAGTTCCCCGCTGCCTTTGAGTGCTTCTGATAGTTATGGAGTGGAGCTCTCTAGCATGTGTGTGTGTTGAAAATGCACTTTTACTGCGCTTGTGTGTTTCAGCTGTACGACCTCCTGCCTGTGTGCGCGCTGTTTATTCTGTGGGTGCTGCGGAGCCGCTCGGGCCTCGTGCGGGAAACTCGATTTGACACAAGCATAGTGAAGATTACCTGTGTCCAGACAGTTATTGCCTTACAGACAATAAGAACCGCCATCACTCACTTTTAAAGGTCAACATGCTGAAACAAGGGGCTCCGCCAGGCCGGAAATAACCTTACAAAAGACCCACAGGGGAGAGAGGTGGGGAGAGAGGGGAGGTGAAGGAGAGGAGAGACAGAGATAGAGAGATGGTGGGTGTCTAACCTCAACACAGCGGCCGTCTATCAACCTACTGACCTCTGACCTGACTTTACCTCCACCTCTCTTTGTCTTTCCTTACATCCCAGGGTCAAGTCAAAGCTTTGAATCTTCCCATCACTCCTTGTGGTGGCTGATTTCTTCCCTTTATGTGACTATGGGTTTTTGCCTCTGATATAACAATTCAGTCCTCTAATATTGAGTATGTAAAGGTCCAACCTATAATCTATATTCCTACAACACAGCTGAACTCTTCACCTAAGAAGACAGACATAAAATCTGTAATCCATCATTTATTTCTCTAAATATCTTTATTTTATTATATTTATTTATATTTTTATTTATTTTATTTTTTTAACTGTGAAATGTATTTGGCAACCAAACATACGGCTTACATACTACTAAAATTGACATATTGTTACCTCTGAAGTTGATAAACTGTAACAAATACCTGCATATTTAGACAACCAGCAGTTAAAGAGCAACAGTATCCTTCATTTGGGGGGCTGTTTCTGGTCAGCTGATATCAGGTAATGCCAGTTTTTCTGCTGCTAAATGTTCCACAATGTTCACCAACGAGTTGTCATCTGTTTGTGCTGAGCAGAAGCTGCTTGCTCTGGCTGAAAACAACACAACAAGAGCGGTGAGAGTGAACCAAAACTGCAAATTTGTGGGTCAGGCAGTCAGAAATTGAGCTGAAACACTCATACTGTTTCACAGTCGAGGAGAGCTGCAGATTTGGGTGATTACTTTCTGTAGGCTTGTTATAAAAATATCTATTGATAGCCATTTTAAACTCATACATATCAGCACTGGCCTCAAAAAGTGTTTGCATGGTGCACTACAGTACTTTAATATTAGTTACTGTGGAATGTTTTTGCATTATTTAATCAGCCTCTCCATATTCTCAGGATGAACAAATAGTAAAAGTACAAATTAAGTTTTCACCCAAGAGCAACACAACTAACAGGCTGTCATCCTCAACCTGCACAATTTAGCTGCAACAGAGACAAAACCACAGTTTGTTTTTAAAGCCCAACACAGCTCTGCTTGCTCATTAACGGAAACTTCTGGGTGTTATTTGTTTGTGTCACTCCACTGTTCACTCATTCGCTGTGCCGTGCAACAGAAATACAAGCAGCACTGTATTAATGAAGCATAATATGGTATTTTTGACAACTAGCGTACCTGAAGCGCAATGGTTTACAATAAAGAAAGCATCAGAAATGGATCAGTTTTTCAATAGCCAGCACCAAACATTACACATGCCATGATCAGCCAAATCAGGAGAACATGAAGTACAAATACTATGTTAAATGAAACAAAAGCAACTGAACATACCAAGAAAATATTGGAAAAAGGTATTAGATACTCTGTTACTGCCGCTCACATCAGAGTTGGATCTCTGTTCATATCAAAATACACAGTTACATGCTCCTCCTACCACCCACCAACATGCACAAACACACACACACACACACACTCACACACAGATACACAGATACACACAGCCATGCAAAATCAATATGTCTTTCAGCGGGCTGCTGTTGTGGCTTGAATGTGAATAAATAGTCGTATATTTCAGCTGAGGATCGATGGGTGTAGACAGATGAATGGCATACAAAGACACCTCTGAACAGGACAGAGAGACCTGTGTGTGTGTGTGAGAGAGAGAGAGAGAGAGAGAGAGAGAGAGAGAGAGAGAGAGAGAGTCTCTCCCTCTCCTGTTGTTACTGAGGGTCTCTCTCCCTCCTGCGTCCAACTGCTCTCAGTCTCAGAGGATCAATAGGTGTGATGGATTAGTGACAGGTACCACACACTGAAGACATACACTATCAAACAACAGCACTTCCTATTCAGACCCATTTCAATCACTCTCTGCCAGTCATAACTTGTTTTCTTGCGCCGTTAAGGCCGCTACCCTGCTTCACACTCTGCGATCGGCCGCTTGATTTCCACCTCCGACACAAACATTTATACACACATCCGCACTCGCACAAAGGTTCAACCCCTGACATTTGAGTGTGTTTTTGTGAAGTTCACCGCGCTGTGTGTCTGTCTATCAGAGGACGGCAGTGACTTTTCAGACAATGGCCTGCCGACGCTAATCGATTATATCTGTGGTGCTGGGCGACAGCGGCGCAAAGGTCCAGGTTTACAGCTGTGGACTCCTGACTGTCTTCCACACAAACGCACACACAATGACGGGTATTTCATATGCACGAGATGTATCGACGCCTCTGTTTGAATGATGTGCATTTCTGAAAGCTGATATAGTGAATCCATATTTAGCACGGTTTGAAATTTAAAGATTTAATCTACAAGATTTAAAGCAATAGTTTGACATTTTGGGAAATGCACTTATTAATACTTGCCAAGAGTTAGATAAGAAAATCAATACCACACTCATATCAGTCCAGTAAATATAAGCCACAGCCAGCAGCCAGTAAGCTTACCTTAGCAAAAGACTGGAAACAGTGGAGAAACAGCTCATCAGGCTCTGGACAAAGGTAACAAAATCTAAATCTATCTACCCTCTGAAGTTCACTGATTAACACTTCTTTGTTTTCTGTTTTTGTACAGATTCAACACACCAGATTTCATGTAAATCACATCATATGCTGTTTGGGGTTAATGCAAACATACATGTATGCAATCAGTCCAAAAAGGAACAGTGAGAGGCTTAAGGAAACACTGTTGTTGTTTTTTAATAAAACAACCTTAATTGTGTACCTATGGCCTACATTCATATTGGTTCATATTGGTAAGCTGTATATAGCTCTGTATCAGCTACATTTATACATGCTCATGAGTCTACCCACTCACACACAAAAACAAATAAACTGAGCTAATGATATTCATATGGCTCACACCAGGTGCTGGCGTTGCTATGCCCTAATGGCTGAAGAACACAAAGCCCTGTTTGAGGCTGTCACTTTGATCCTCGCAGCTCGGGGCTCCTGTGGCTCTGCCGCACTAAAACCTTTATTAGCCATATGCTGGGGACATCAGAAACAAGTCAATCAGCATTTGTATCAGCACAGAATGGGAATCAAATCGCAGCAGAACCCACAGCGACACGCGTAACACATGTTGCCTGACCTATATTCACAGTCCAGAGGTGCATTTCTCTCCCAAACTTTCCAGAAGTCACTCAAAGGTGAAGTCCACCCTAAAGGAGGTACAACATATTCTAATTTATTGGGTCAAAACACGTTGAAAACATGGCTGGAAGATATTATAAATCCTCATATACAGTACATCATTGATTCCTACAGGCAGAGAACCATCGTTACATTTTAAATAACACTTTTTAGACTCGAGAGAAACTTACAAGCAACTATGAGATGACAGTTCATTCCCAACAGGAATGACACAAAACCATGACATCCCAAGGAAGATCCTGGAAAACATCACCTGTATTTGGCCCTAAATCAATTTTAAATCAACCTGAGTATTATTTTTGTCCTCACATTTTCTCAATCGGTGGATGCTCTCACGCTAGGCTGCATTTTAAATGTCTGAAAGATCAAAATAATTCAGGATTAGCTTTGTTTCCAATCACACAGCTGTAGCTAAAAAAGGAATTCAGACTGGTTTTTGGCATTGGGGCGTCAGTCTGAACCTGCAGTAGTGCGTGCATTTTGTATTTGGATATTTAAGAGGAAGGTATGTCATCACATTGATAAAATTAGGAACAAAGTCCTCCAGATTGCATAATTATTGGCTTATTATGATGGGCACTGGATTATGACGGGAAACATAGATTCAAAGGCCTCGGTCACACAGACTAGGTGGCGAAGATGCACCAAACGATGGAGAAAAGCTGAGGAGAAAAAGAAAAGAAGAAGAGACATGGAAGAACACAGACACGATAATACAAGTCCCTTGATATCAATAATGGGCAGCTGATTAGAAAGCAGAAGCACCAAAACAGGTAATTCTTCTTATCGTCAGCACCAATAGTCAGGCTCAAACTTATCTCCATAATGACTCCAACTATAATTAATGAGCCTTTTGAGAGTGTACACACACACACACACACACACACACACACACACACACACACACACACACACACACACACACACACACACACACACACACACACACACACACACACACACACACACACACACACACACAGATTGGACTCTCTTCTATTCACAGGGGATTTTGGTAATGATGGCAGATTGAACAAGGCTGATGGAACTTCTCATTCTAGTCAAATCCTTTTTTTTGTCCTTTCCTTTCCTGATCATTTAAAAGGTCTATCCAAGGACAAGCAGCAGCTTGAACAGAGCTGGCCTCTGATTTCTGAACAGACAACAGAGGGAAGGAGCACATTAAGTCTTCTCAGATGTCAGGGAGCCTGAATGCAAGAGCGGGTTTTAAACTGCAGCGAGCCCTGACGATGTCGTGTGAGAGAGAGCGAGAGGGTTTCCAGGCATCCTTTGAATTTCCTCCGTGGTGGATATCAAAGGGCAGAAGCATCAAGCACCTCACTGTGTGATGACAGGTGTTGTAATGAAAGCTCTAATGAAAGTTAAAGAAGATGGAAGGGAGCAGTGGTTGCAACAGGTACGGCTGAGTTCAAGAGCGTTGGACATACGTCAAGGGCTCAATGTGAATGAATGAGTTACTTCAATAGAAGAGAGCCTTGATATCACATGAAAAACTGACCCCTCACAACCACTGAGGGGCATAACAAACTTGATGCAGCTTAAAAAGTGGGACACAGTGAGGAAAGCAAAAGATTAGGGATGTCTGAATTACATTTTGTGGCCCCAAGTCCTGATGAAAATCTAAAACAGAGTCCAATCTGATAGTTAAATGTACTTAAATGTTGTAAATAAGTGGATAAACTCCTACATATGATGTGCATGCAACTAAGCATTATGTACATTTCCATCACTTTATCTGAATAAATTAAGGATCGTGAATATGTTGTTTTCGACACTTTGTCGTTGTGGATTACTCATCTAAAAGTGTTATCGTCCTAATTCAGTTGTATGTGAAATTATAGGACATAGGACAACAAAGGCCCAGTACCCTCTACAGTTGAAGTAAATAAAAGCCCTGGCCACTAATTGAGAATTTACCCTTAAACTAATTTACATCTTGCATCTACCAAACCAATGTGGCTTGACTTTTAGCATTTGGCAGTCTGTAAAAAGGTCTATCTGAATTCTTTCTTTCCTGTTTGTCCACTCAAATGTTCAGCATCTGTTGTTTTTTTTTGCATCCCAGGGGGAGTGACCCCAAGTGTGCATACATTGGCCACCGCATTTTATATATTCTGATAAGGGGAAAAAAGGGCTAATTTCAAAAGAATCTTGCAAATGTCTGGAGGAAGTGACTAAAACAATGTATTGCTGCGTCTTTACAAATTGCTCCATATAGCAGGCTGCCACAACAGCACGTCCCCCACAGCTACTCGTACGCTTTCAGCTACCAGAACTAATGTAGCATCCCTTCAAATGGAGGGGCTCCACGGGTGAGTTGATGAGTAAACCTGCACAGTGATAGGTCCACTGCTGTGTGTGAGATTGGAAAGGATAGGGAGGACAGGGTTCTTGCTCAAACATGGAGACACATACTGTTACTTTGTCACACACACTCACACACTCCCACTTTGCTGGAGCCAACCTGTGGCTTTGGGTTTATGGCCGGGGCCCCACAGTTACTCAATCTCCACTTAAGGCAAGTTTGCAGGAGAATGGCAGCCACATAGGAGGTGATCAACTTGGCTTTAAAGACTGGAAACAAAATGGCATGTGGAGTTATTTTCCACTGCAGATGTAATTGACTGTAATTTTGTGTGTGTGTGTGCTGGCCAGTGAGAACTACAGTCAGGTAAAACTAATTTTCCTGACAAGTTTGATAGAGTTTTCTCTGCATGTAGAATGTTTGGAGTCAAGGGACTGTTACATCATTACCTTCATCTGGACACACAACACAAAAAACAAGTGCAGGACTTGCACATCACGCGCTTACCAGCTGGTATTCATTGGCACCAGGGAAGCTACTTCTATACGACAGTTTGTTACTTGGTTGTGCAAGAAACTGATCCAAAGCCGAAGTTGCCCTCCAGAGAACATCACGTTACATTTGGAAGGAGTTCTCCACCAGTTCTCCACCTGCATTTCCAAACCTTCACCAGCTGTAAGATTAGACTGAGGCTCTGAAGGGTTTGCAGCTCAAACTTCAAGTCAGCTTGTTACAGTGGATTGCAAAGTTGACCCAGAGTCACAGCAATGACAAAAATATAAAAAAAATAAGAAAGAAAAACAAAGAAAAAGGCTAAATACACATTTTTCCAAAAGCTGGTCTGGCACTTCTGCATTCAATACAGATGTCTGTCTGGGAAGGTGACCTGAGGACACAGAGCAGAAGTGACTGAAGTTAATATCCTCTATTAAATTTTCTTGTCTTTGGCACAGTCTTTGCACCTCATGCACTGTCTGTTATGAACCACATTATGCAATTACTCTGTAAAAACAGTCAAATATTTGCTAAAATGACAACAATTGAAAAAGTTACAGCCTCTAGTGCAGACATCAAGTTGGGACAATATCTTGCATCTGGAGGCTTATTTGCTGTTTCAGACAAAGTCTAAAGCAGGTTATGACTTTGAAAAACACAAGAAATAAGAGAAGGAAAAAGAGGCTTGAAGCCACAGAAAATGTGAAAGGAGTGGTTGTTCATGGTTGCACACTGTTTTCAAACAAATGCGTTATGGTTTTTGAAGAAAGGGGATGAACGTGCAATAAACAGCTGATACTTCTTGATGAAAGTTACTGTCAGCTAATGAGCAGAAAGTTAAAGCTGTCTTTGTTTGCTGTGGATTTAATGTTACACACAAGAGCAAAGGAAGGTGCTGGCAGCAAATAAAGGGTGAGATGAAAGGGGGAAATGAACAACTCTACAGACAAATAAGACCCACCTTGAAAGAGGCAGTAAATGATTAAATGGTAAAGCAACAATTAACTCAATGAACAATTAAAGACAAGAGAGAAATCATTTAAAAGCACAAGTTGAGTTTCCAGTGCATACATTATTTGAGGTTATCAAGGCAAACCCACTAGTCTGAAAAGCTTTTGCACTTTCTCTCACAATATTTCCGACATTCTTTCCTCTTCCCCTGCTAGCAAGCCAAGACTCTTAGATCTCATCCAGACTGCATCAAAAAACAAACACAGCTGATATAATCACAACTGTCCCGACTTGATCAGGAGGGAAAACATTAAATTTCTGAATCCTCACATAGGACAAGATCAATTGTACAGCTGCTGCAAACCAGCAGTGGCTCCATCTGATCTTGAAAATCCATATGATGAAAATACCCTGACATCATGTGTCATCAGCCGGCAGAGAGGGCGGCTTGGCTGCTGGTTGCTGGTCGAGTTAGTAGCAGCTCAGGTGTGAAATGTGTAGAGTTGGAACAGATGCTTCCACTTTAATTACCTCACAAAGAGCTAACTTTGCTATGATGGAGGAGACGCCAACACAGCTGGGTCCTGATGGATGCCAGGGCACAAATACAAGGACAGAAACACACACAAACAGTCGCTTGTTTCATGTGCATGGCCCTGCACTAAGATATATTCAAATATATTCTGGTCCATCAAAAGTCAAGTGAGCTAATCTGGAAAATGGAATTTCTGTCACTTGTGATGAAGAAGAAAGGGAATATGGAACATAAGGAAAATAATACGCAGGATTGTTATTTTAACCAGAGGGTGAGTGTGAGGGCTGGAAAAGGCAACTGCTGACTGTTAGCCAATCCAAGAGCCAGAAAAAGTTGTCAAAGTCAAAGTTTGTTTTGTTATTCTGAGTTTACTTCTCAGCTGTTTTTCCAACTAAGTGACGGTTTGGTTTATGAAAAATCAGAAAACAGTAAAAAATATTCTACAATACTGAATTTATAGCAGAGAAAAGCAACAAATCCTATTGTTTCAGATGGTAAAACAAACATGTTTTGTATTTTTGCTTGACAAATGACTTAAACTATCAACTGACTATTAAAAATGCTAATTAATATTCTGTCAGTCGACAGCAATTTTTCTTGTGAATGACTGTGAATATCATATTGTATATTCCATCTTATCAAACTTTCCTATTCCCTCAGCCAACTGATAATCCACCCAAAGTGATTTTAGTATTTAAAACTTATTGCGCATTATCACCTGCCATATTCCTTTCATCACGTATTGCCAGTGAATTAAAAGCTCATTTTCAATCTATCGTAATTAAAAGCCTGGATCAGTTCCTGTATTTGGCACGCTGCTTATCAAAAGAGGACAAGGTTATTGTTCCTTGCCTGCCAGAGCTTTTGCATTCCCGTCTGATCTATCGTACAAGCAAACAAATAAGATGATTTACTGTGTTCACTCATGTGCACCTACATGCACAGCAGAGGCATATTTGCTGAATTTTCGACTTATTATCTGAAACAGGAATTATGTGATTTGACTTTGCTATCATGCTCTCAAATCATATTCAGTGACCTATATTCACAGCGTACACTGGCATATACAGTAGGTGTAACTGTTTCATACCTTTCTAATACTTCGCAGTGGCAGTTGATTATGTTTGCCATTTACAGTGACTCGCTCACTGAACATCCAGAGGAGAAAACAATTTAGATTAGCAGCCCAAACACAATGCAGCAGCATCTCCTTCCCTGTTTTGGCTTCGTGAGATAATGCTCAGATGACACCGGCTTGTGCTCTGAAATGAATTTTAGCGCCACGAATGGCAGAGCGAACTCCACTGAGGATAGATGTTGTGCATACGCAGGGTAAAGGATGTAGGAATGGAAATCTTGTGCAATAAACGGGAGACTTCTTGTGTGCTGTGTTCACCTAATTTTCAAAGCATTACCCACATGCCTTACACTAAACAAAATTCTTGAATAAGATAAATACTGTCAAACGCACTCAGTTAAGTTTATTTTGAACAGCTATGAATAAAGACCAGTGGATTATACAGTAACTAGGCTAAGATCCACCAATTCCTCTAAACTCTACAAATTTGCCTGGATTTCAGTCCTGCTGTCTACTTCAAGCCCAACCAGCTGGCTATCAGTAATGATCTGTCACTGAACTTGAGCGAGCTTTACAGTGACTCCATCTTTCCATGCAAAGGGACATCACAAGTGAATACTATTCAGACAACATATGTCAACAAATAAGGCCTTATGCATATTTAATCACAATTTCTGACGCATGTTTCAAACATTTCAAACTTCAGGGACCCTGAAGCTAATGCAGCTGACAGCAAGACCCCTCACTTTGGTTATACTGCTTCCACTGACTGTTCTGCAACCAGAATCCACCTGCCGAGCTGGCATTGCCTCTGATTTTGCCCACTTAATTATGTAACTAGGTACTTCAAAAAGGAATGAATGAGTAACTAAAATGGCTGAAAAAGCAGTGTTCACTGCCCTCTCTAGTTGAAAGTGTCAATCCCCTCAGAAGTGCGCTTTATTGCTATAATCATTCCCAAGAATGATGCCACAAGGTCAGTACATTAGAGTGTCGACACCTAACGTGAGCCCAATAAGACCATCAAGACTCAACCAGGTGAGCCAGTTTTGGACAAAAATTTAGAAATCATGTTCAGATTAATAATAAGTTTGGTCATGTGGGCTAGGCAAACCTACTTGACATGATGCTTTCAAGTTCCTTTGAAGTGAAATACAGGTGGGGAAAACACGCAGTGAAATTGACAGGATGTGGCATTTTGATTTAGTCACCAACGCAGATAATAACAAAGCGGCTGGTTATGTGAAATGTAAAACGTGTGGGGCTCTGATGAGACACAACTGCAAGAAAACTGAGAATTCATCCTTGCAGCGACACGTGGACAGAGTGCAGGATGCAAGCTGACTACGACTGTGTGACGCGGCACCATGAACTCAGCTACGTTAACTGCTGCTCAATTTAAAAGAGGTGACAATGTCCAGTTTGTCAGAACAGTAGCCCAATGAATCGAGTATGTCGATTTAATCCAGATTCAGATCAATGTAATCATTTATATGTTGAGATTTGGGCAAGGTTGTGTAACTAAAATACTTAGTTGGGTTATGATTGTAACATGGTTTATAAAAAAAGACAAAGATAACCTTGCTGCAAACACAGTCGTTCCTGCATTAGCACTGAAACATAACATGTGTCCCACAGAATCATACCAACAAAATTCATACAAATGTCTCCAGCTCCCACACCAGAGTGGAGCTGTGAGAAACTTTACGTGACTTACAAATTAAAACTAAAACGACGCAGATAGTGGAGGTCACGATCAAACATATGTGGATTTTTCTGCTCTGTTTATCAGAGATGTTTCTCATCATTACCCTGTCTACACTAGCTGATTTGTAGCTCACCTCATAATCTGACAATGCATGACACAATAAGAAATGAACTTTGTCGTGCTCTGTCAAATGCATCATTATCCTAAATACAATATGTCTGGCAAACAATGTTTCTGTTTGTCTTGTTTTGGGTTCTAACAATGCCTGCAGTTTTGCAATATGGAGCCTTCCAAAGCTCCCCCTGTAGACTTGTTGTTTGAGGCCGAGGTTGGGCAAGACAGCCCTGGACTGAATGTTTACATAAATGAGCCAATTTAGCTGCATTTCAGAGAACTGGACCGGCTGGCAGACTGACTGGCTGCTTTAACCACACACAGACATGGATGGACACTGACAGAAACTCACAATAAATCACATAACAGAGTACAGAATCTAACAGTCCAGAGGGCCCTGTTAGCAAATTACCAAGTGGCAAAGATGCAAAATAAGATGTATTTATTCAACAGTCATGACAGTGGAGGTCATGGTATTCCCAGGCATTTCCAGATAAAAGAAGACAAATCAAGAAGATGAGAGAAAACATATAACGAAGGAAAACGACATGCATCATAAATAATATGAAAGGCAGACAGAGAGAAAAGCATTTCAGAAAACAGAGGCTGTGCTGGGGTTGAGAAATCCTGATGTTTCTGGTTGTTAGTGTCACTGTCAGCTTGGCCTGGCATGAAAGCAGAGCGAGGGGCACTGCACCAGCAAACCAAGCCAGGCCAGGCCATGACAGGCCAATGACCGAGGTAGAGAACAGGCTCGAAAGATGACAAAAAGCAGGAGTAAACTGAAATGAGCACAAACACTGAACACACACATGCGCACACACACGCACACACTGATTGTACCAATCCAGTGCCAGTAAATTGCTCTGTGCTGGAGAGCTTAGGGAGGCATCAGAGAGCCTGGGCAGCATCCTGCTCAGAGCTGCAGATCCCAAGCCGACTGAATGTGGATGCTTGGCCCAGTCGGCTGGATCAGCCGCTAATACACAGCCTGGGACCAGGGAATTACTGAGTAAGCACTGAGCCCCATGCAGCCACTAGCAACACACACGCACAACACACACATGCACACTAAGGGGGGGCATGCTTGGTCACAGGAATGCACGGCATGCTTGCAGACTCTTCTGCCATGAAAACAGACAAAGGTTCAGCCAGATACACTGGCATACATCACCGTGGATGCTATGACTGCGCAATATGGCTGAAATCAATGCAGCAACATAAAAGCGACTGAATGCCAAAGGTCACCCTAAAATGTCAACCGTTTATACTTTGAGCTGTCAAAGACGTCAACCACTTTCTGACAAAGTCCTGCTCCAGATATCTAAAATCAGTTTATGTGACCAAAGAGCAACAGCAGCAGCTGAAAATCTTGTTTATGCAGACCTCCAGTGGTTCAGCGTCTCATTTGCTGCAGTGATGTAGAGGCATACGCTCATGTGCATCAGTACACTGTGACACCTTGTTGGGTGCCATAACAGGTGCAACAGACTCAAAACTTTGAATAAGAGAGGGCAGTGAAAGCTTGCTTGTCAGCCGGCTATTCATATTTGCTTTAAATTGGTGTTTAAGACCAGCTGCAGTGAATAACACTCCATGTTTTTGCACATTCAACATGTAAGGAGAACAATATTGGGAATCTGTTCAGTTTATACTCCAATTTTGTTGAAAATACTGCAGCAAAACATGAACCCTGAGCTGACTGCATCACACTGCGACAGAAACCACTTTCCCAAAGTTTGAACGCTTGATTTTTTGTAAGTTGAACAGTTAATATTTCTCTAAAGAGGAATGGCCCTCTGTATATGACGCCCCCTGCTAACATCATTTGGTGGCTTCCTCTGGTACAATACCCCATCCTAAAATAACACACCCTCCCGCCAGGATGCACTGGCCTACTTCCCAATGTACTCGCATCTGGCAGAGAGAAATAAAACCCCTGTAAGGTGCTTCTGAGAAACCCTTGCTTTTATTCCCTCAAAGTCTCTTGTTCTAGTTCCTTCCTTCATCCAGCTCTCGCTGCTTCCATCTATCCATGTGATATATGAGAGTTTATGTGCACAAGCTTTTTGATTGTGTACTCTTTATCCGTGGCTTCCGGCCTCGAAGGAGCGCGTGGATCGATAGGATGTTTTAACATACTCCCTCCGCTTTTTAAAGCCTGCAGCGAACAAGCCCCTCACCATCGACCCCTAACCCCACCCGCTGGCACAGATCGAAGCTCCCCCCCTCTGCACGTGACTGGCTTACACAACACTCACGGGAGGTCCTCTTCTCACCAGGCCGCCTCCCACTTCCTGCTCAGCCGCTGGTTACTGAGGTGAACCATCGCCATGGGCAACGGACCAAAAGAGAAGGAGGAGGACCGGGAGGAGGGGGGTGAGTCGGAGAGGAGATGTGAATAGATGTGAGAAGAGGGCATGAAATCGATGAGGCCATGCAACAGCTTTGCGGCTCATGTGCCCACACACTGAGATAGAGATGCAGACGGGAACACACACACACACACACTCGCACACACACTCATACACAGACAAACACACACACAGAGTGAAGTAGAGAGTGAGATGACCTGGCATTCATGACTGCCAACAATCTCGTCCATGTTAAAGGAACGAGCGAGAATGATACACACATCCCTCCCTCACGAGTTAAATGTTTCAGCCATTTTTAGACTGCACAAATTAATCTTCTCCACCTCCTATGACATGAATACGAGTTTTAACTTTAACTCTCCTATAATTAAAGAAGGGCTTTAGCGTTTCATGCGGGAGATTTCGAGAGTTTCATTTTTCGCCGAGCCGGTGTTGCAAAAGGTCTTGTGTTTCTTTTAAATGTCACTCCGCTAAAAACAGGGTTGCATTTAAGCAGCAGTAGGACTAGTGATATTTAACAGAGAGAGAAATTAGAGAGGCTGCGAGAACACTCTGCTTGTCAACCCTACAGCCGAGGATATATTTATAAAGAGACATCCACGCTAACAGCTAATACCTGACTGAATTAAAATGTGTCTCCCAGACACACAGTCACTAAACAGGTTCATCAGGGATAATTTAATCAAAAGTTTCCACTTGGAACAAGTCAGATTAAATTAAAACTGTAAGTACTTTAGAAAAGATTTCTTTTGAACACCAATACAAAAACATCAGCAGCAGCTATTCAGAGGAAATGTGTTTTCAGCATTCTCCAGAATTTCACAGTTGACATGAAACACACTTCAGTCCACCATGGACAGTTTAACAGGTCCAGAGTGTCATTAGACTTAGACTTAGACTGCTTCTTTATTGGTCCAAATTTGGGAAATTATTTTGTTGCAGTAGCAATTAAACATACAGACAGAACACAGAACGTATAAAAATTAAGATAAACATTAAATTAAGAGGCATCTAGCAGGGTTGTAAATGCATGTATGCAACCAACTGAATACCCCTCATCCAACCGTCCTCTATGGTGAACACTAAAAAAAACACAAAAAACCCTTTCTAAAGGCAGTGTCTGGTTTGTCCATTCTGGGTTACTGTAGAGACATGGTAATGAAACATGGCCGACCCCGAGAACAGGACTGTTCATCTATGGATATGTGGATATATCAACACTAATGAAAACATTCTCACAAAAATTATAGTCAATTTCCTCTGTATCCAATAGGTCACCTAAACCTTACAAAGTGGACCTTCAAAGAAAAGTTTTTGCAGGTCTTTAAAGTCTTGTGAAGTTGCCATGTATAGCTTGGTGTGAAAATACACATGATACTGGTGCTACTGTGTTTGCAGTTACTACAGTACACAACCTCCTTTATGCATGTGGTCTCGGCAGACTTTCATTGCTGCTATTTGGAAATCCAAGCAAGTCAAAGCTGACTGAACACCTCTTACATACTCTTTTAGACGTAATGTTCTGACAATATGAAGTGGAAAAACTCCTTTCAGAAGGTCATATAAAAAGGAGTCTAGCCACCCACTTATTTTAACATTCACACACCATCAACATGACAGCCATGCACCCTTTCAGCTGCAAATGGACGGGCAAGCAGGTGTGAAAATGGATCCAGCCCACTTCTGCTGCTGTCTGTGTTAGCTGCAGGACTTGACTGCTATGGAGGCAGCGTGCTTTCAGAAAAGAGACAGGAAGCAGGTAACTGAGACTGAGATCTAATTCTGAACAACAGCAGGGAGACTTATAAAGCTGATTAATGCACTCTCCCTTCATCTCTACTCACAAGTGCACAGTCAACACACACATGCAAATGATTTGTCTACTAGCTGTAAATCCTATATTTAATATTACAAACAGTTTGGCTGGTTTGGCGTGGTGAAATATGCACTGCCCAACCTTGATCTGAAGGATAAAACCACTGCCTTAAAGTCCAAAAGTGAAGAAAATAGCCAACTTTAGCAAACTCTAGTGCCAATATCAAAAGCTAGCTTGACTTATAGCTCATCGTTCTTGTCCTCAAAGTGTTTTCAGTGCGTTTAGCCACAGCAGCTCTCAATGGTATAACATACTCAGGCTTGAGGTACCAAACTGCACGTGTGCAAATTAGCCTGCAGACCCAACATACATAACAAGACAAAAACCATTAACCATTAACCGTTAACCATTGACATTACTACTAACCATTGGCGTATTTTCAGGGAAAAACCTAAGGCCATATCAGAGGTGGATGACCAGACAGCAAAGAATCTTTATTGAAAGGCTAATGCCAGCAAAACATATCTGTCTAGCGTTATACTTGATCAAATATTCCTTTAACAAACCACATCCGTCCAATTCCCTAAGTGACAGACCAGTGTGAAAGCCCAGTGCTCTGCCACCAGCCAGCCAGTACAACAGCCACACTGTGTTTCGAGCACCTCAGCGGCCACTCGGCGGGGGTCAGCTCTCCAGCCACACAGTTTCAGCTCAAGCCTCCGCTGTGCGGAGGGGAGACGAGCGCAACTGCACAAGAGCCTCCATTACGGCTCCGGCACAAGAGCCCTGCTCCATTATGGCTTTCACATAAGGGCCTTCATTCGGGCTCTTAGTCATTCTAATGAGCTGTGCTTTGCAGTTCTGCAGAGCCTCTGACTCGGTCTGTGCCGGGGCCCTGTGTAACAGCTCCCACGCGACTCCAGGCAGCCCCTAATGCAGAGGAGCGCTCAATGAGGATTGTGATTTTTTTTATTTCTGTAATTGTGAAGCTTCAGAGGGCTCTTAGGCAGAGATTTAATGGCGTCTAATGGAATCTCATCACAGAACAACAGAGAAAAAAGGACGGAGAGGGAGAGCGCTGACTAATGTCTCTGCATACTTTTGCTTTGTATTTAGCCCTAATTCTGTGAATGCAATTACCTTTTTGAATGATACTTTATATAAAATACTTGGCACATATGTCTATGTGCGCATATGTGTGCATTTAGAGGTTTACCCTCTTCAAGCTAACATACATTCATCGTTTATGTGATGAATTCGGTATGTACAATATATTACATGGCAATCTGATGAAATTCATGTGGGCATAGTGTATTCTGATTTTGTTTGTATTGGAGGTTGTTTGTCTTAAACTCACCCAGCAAATAATTTATTACAATGTTACAGGAGAAATATTATTTGTGCATTTTGCTGTAACTTTTCAATTATGTCTGCATCCTCAGCAGTCTTCCTCACTCCACTTTTTTCCTCTTCCTTCCACCTAAAGCAACAAATGACAACATCCCTAACTCTCTTTCACTTTGATATCCCTTTATCCCCTTTGCAACCATCTCATATTTCTTTCGCTCTTGACCACGCAAAACAGTCTCTCTCCTCTCTGTCTCCCAGCTGGTTCAGGTTAAAGCCTCCCACTCGCATCTTAAAGTTTGCCTCTGCGGTACAGTTAAAAATGACAAGTTATTGCAGTGTCAGCGGTCATGGTTAAATGCCAGCCCGCTTTCTTGTAGAGCAAATGCAGACGCAGGAGACCAGACAGTTGTTGCTCACCGAGTAGATCTCTAAGTGACCCATCTTAATAAGAGGCTGCATAGTCCAGAAAGCATCATCATCATCCCAGGGTACAGAAAGATCACAAACGCTATGTATAGCACAAATGGGTAGTCTGCTACTGCATAAGCCTTTTAGATGAGGTTACAAATATAATGTAGGAAATGTAAAGCTCCAGGAAATTCATTCAGCTGCAAGAAAAATGTCCTCTGTCCCTGGTTGTGAATAGACTGATTTTCTCCCAAGTAAGTATTTTCCATTCTATTGGATCAGAATCTGTTCTCACCCAGCTATCACATGATATTTTGACAAGGAAGACTGTCTGCGCACAAATTCATGTTTTAATTAAACTCCATGACTCTCTTGTGCTTTGAAGACCAGACACTGATGTGAAGATGCCATAATAAACATTAAATGTAGCTGGTGCTAGAACAAATTAGGGAATGAAAATGCCCCTGGATTTTTCGAGAATAGCTTAGCAGGTTGTAGACGACATTGTGCACAAAGACATTTCACTGGGAGGCTAAGTGGAAAAGCTTTTGCTTTATTTAAAAGTACATTATCATCCACCAAAAACTATGGCTGGCATCAATACAGTGACAGGACTTTTCCAAGTTACTGTAAATAAGTTCTTTTGGTCTGTCTATCTCTCCCTTGAATTTTCCAACACCATCTTAAAAGACAGCATCATTACAGTCATTTTACCAGCCAACAGCTTGCCAGTCATAGTATCAGTGTCTGTACCCATCCAGTCACAGCATGCACCCAGCTGTGTCTTTCCCTTCGTCACTGCAGCAACAGACAAGCCAAATATCAGAGAAGTACAAACCCCAGGCTGCCACGAATGCATCCCTTTACATACTGATGTAAGAGTTTGACTAATAAAGATGCACATGTGAATTAAAGACATTAAAGTCAGCCATTTCAACTGTTGGAAAAGGTGGTACTATATGTAATACTGTATAATTTTATTTGAACATATATCTCAATGTAGTAAATTATCTGTTCTAAGACACTGCATGGACACAGTAGCTACTTTGGACAATGGTACAGAAATGAAATTGTTTGATTTTGACATATTTCCTGCCTTAAGATATGTATCATCATCTCCCAGAATGTAAGTTGTTGCCGGATCCAAAATTAAGCAACAAAAATTTACATCACAATGTGCCTTATGTAACATTTTTCCTCTGAAACACAACTGAAAAGGTCTCCAAAATCTCTGATCATCCAGAGAAATCATCCACTAATATCTCTTTCTCTCAGCTGCAGAGTGAAAGCCGGTGTTAAGTGTCGACTCTCCCTGTGGTCCACATTACACAACCAGCCATTACCACCTCCCTCCTGAGCAGCATCTCTGCACTAGTCTTGCAACCATCTCCAGATTAGATGCACTAATTCAATTATTGAGTACACTTTGCTATAATCTCCTGGCCTGGTTTCCCTTCCCTTTAATGAACAAACATTGGGTCAACATACTCACTGGGATGAAACGTGTCTTACAAGTCAACATTGGCTATAGTTTGTCATTTACAGGGGGATTAATTCATTCAGATATCTGCAGAAATGCAATTATTTTGCATAAAACCATATGAAAATGTCATCAGAGTAATATTACAGACTATAAAATGCAGTACACTACATTATGTTGAATTATATTACAGCAGCAGCAGAATGCATTCAGCAGTTGGCTATTAAAGACTAAATACAGCATCCTATTTTCACTTCCTAAAATGGTACACTCGTGATCGACAAAGAGACTCATCCATGTGGAAATCTAAACAAGGTGTGTGTATTATACCACGGGTGGAGGCACGCTGCGTGTGACAGAGAGGAGAAAGGAAGAGGGCGGAATATAGACAGAGGAAGAAGACACCGAGAGATCAAAGGTTGACACGCTGACAGCTGTCTTTGATTCACCTGTAAGCCCTCGTAAGCACGCACACATGCTCAGGAATGCATGCAGGCAACACACACACTTACACACAAACACACACAACAGGGGTGACAGCACGGAGCAACGAATTTACATTAATAAGACTTCTTGTTTTTCCCTCACTTAGACAAGAGATATTTGAAGCATTTATTAAATTATTAATCTATTTATTTATTCATTTAGTCAGTCAGTCAGTCATGTTTTTTTCATGGCTGAGAAGCTCAGTGTAATTTCATTGAGCTACCAGATGGTTGAGGGTTTAATTAACAACTTCAAAAGCAATAACTGGAGAGCTGGCCAAATACACAGACACACACACTCACACCGACACACACGCACATTATTAGCTGCCTATGCAAAAGTCCTGCACAAGCACAAATGCATATCATCCACACTCGCTTATTAAATCACACTGCAGAAAAATCAAACAGAAAAGCAGCCATTGTACTCTCAGCGTGTTTATGTACAGTTCCTTTCTCCTCGTTATGGAGGCTGCTCCCCCAGCTCCCCCGACTGTCTGTGAAGGCGATAGTTGGAGTGGAGGGGAGGTGCTGAGGATGGGCTCCGAGCTCCCAGACTGTAAGTCACACCCTGCTGATTGGATCTTACTGGCCTCTCGGGGACAATAAAAACACCCTGTCTTCCCTTCATCTCTCCCCCCTCTCTGGCTTTACTGGCAACCGCGGCCATTATTCCACTATAATGACATTATTTTGATTGGCGCAGCAACAGTGGGCCTCCATCTGCTCACATTAGGCATTGTAATCAGACAGCGCTCGGTTATGTTGATATGAGTGGCAAAGGGCAAAGAGCCATTAACCCGGCCTGGGGGTCAGACGGCCTGTGCAGTGTCTGGCTCTCTTCTTCAGACACAACACAGACAATCCACAGATAGTTGCAGTATGTTGGCCTAAAGTGTCCAGTCACTGATGTCACTGGCCAGAAATACACTTGTGAGAAGCCGATATGGGCAGAAAACAATCCTCAAGAACGGCAGAAGCATGGGAATGTCCCATTAGGATGCATCCATATTCTGGGTTAAACAGTGGAGGACAAAAACTTAATTTAGCATATGGTTTTGCAAAAAGGGCAGTTATCCTCCCCTGCCTCTCTACTGCAAGAATTTAAATACCAAAAATCAACATGAAAACTGGACATTTGATGCCATTTTGATGCACACATTAAATAAGTAAAGCATCATGATAATAGAGTCAGAATGGGCTTCACCATTTTATCAGCTTTGCCAAAACCAAGGGACATCTAAAAAGTTTGTTTGACTGAAATTGGCAACGGCCTCCAGTCAGCATTTGTTAGCAATACTAGATCAAGTCAACTGGGAATGGAGACAGTTGGCTCATTTAAATCCTCCCAAAAAAGTTCTGTTACTTGTTTCTACTCTTACTGTAGGTCATGGCTTGGATGCGTTTGACATCCAAAAGAAATAGTTTAGGTCCCCGTTGACTTTCGACTGATGCCAACAAATTCTATCAGCAGGCGCCAGTCAGTTTCTTTAATAAAACACGTTAAAACAGAGGAAAAATCTCTTTAGATGTTATGAAGGAACTCTGATTAATAACAAATATAGTAGCTTATGAAATTCTGAGTTTGCTCTTTGGATTAGTGAGTGTGTCGAGTCTGAGTGTTCGTACAGCCACTGTGTATGTGTGTGCACGGGCAGATAGCATACCTATTTCCTCACTGTCATCCTTTGTTTTCAGGGTAAACAGGACAATGAGGATCTTCAGAAGGCCTCCAGATCAATGTCCTTCCTGCTGGAAATGTCAGTCCAGTCTGTTCATTAATCTTTTGCCACCAAACAAAACAAAGAGCTTTGTTAGATATTGGATCATCCACCATCGCTTTGATGAATAATCCCCTTTCGCTCACAACAAAGGGAAATTGCTTACTATACAATTCCACCACCAAAATCAGATTCCCGTGCCTACCTTTACTTTTACATTTAAAGGTACAGGATATAAGCCATGCAAGAGGCTTCCAGGGACTATTTGTGTGGTGGTCATAATGAAGGTCCACGGGTTTTCACAACAGCATCTGCAATTTATCAAACTAAATTTCGCCATAAATCATTTTTAAATTTACCACCTGGTCACCTCGGCAGAATCACATCGATCTTTTTTGTTCCATTTTTGCAGGTCAGAATGCAAAAAGGTTGCTTGCCAGCATAAGGAAAAGGTGGGTCTTTTCATTCACTTAAACAAATGGCCGATGCATTTGCTCATCAGGTGAGGACAGTCTTGCGGTTTGCAGTCTAGTAAAGGCCAAAAGAACACCTTATTGGGGTTTTCAACTACAGCTCAGGTTGTTTGGGAGCAGAAACACTGACTAAAGGCACTGCTGTGCAACAGAAACACAAATCTGTTGTTAGGCCCTTAAGTGTAAGTTATGTTTCCACATGGAATTTGCACCCACAACTGTCAACGGCCCCCCTCCCATTTCTGTGTTGTGCACAACCAATTCTGTATGTGCAGGCCTTCATAAGCTCTATTTGGACTCAGCACTACGGTTGCTGTAAAGAAACGCCCATTTTCCTCCAGTGAAGACACTGTTGAATGTCACATGTGCCAATGTTAAAGAAAGCAATTAGCCACTGTTGGCATGTCCTGGTCTGTGGATGAGTAATGGCTGGCGGGGCGGGAGTGTCTAGCCCTGATAAATTCCACTGTCCCCCTGCCTTATTAGTACAATGACTAACTGGGGGGGGGTGCTGGGAGCTAAGGTGAGAGACCATAGGGGGTGTCAAAGATAAACCCAGATTGACAGCAGAGCACGGTGGCTAAATGCTAATGCACCGGGTGACATTTCCGACGCCGGCTCGGGTTAGCTTAGATGCTGCTGGCATGCTGACAGACAGAGCTGCAGAGATGAGGGAAATACCCAAAATACCAGTGCACCAACTCTTTCTTCTTCCTCATCCCTTCTTCATTCTGCAAAATGAAAAGAAGGTGAAGGTGGGGGGAGAGGGTTGAGATGTTGTCACGAGGCTTTTATCTCAAGTTAGCAGGCTAAGCTAATAGCAGGTGCTTCAGACGTTGATAAGGAGAGCGACAGGTAAAGATGGCACCATGAGTAGACCAAAGGGAGACAAAAGCAGAGAAGAGGAGAAGACAACATTGATATTTAGCCAGAAAAAAAGCCCCTGCTTTGCCTTCCCATCAGCCACCTGGGGAGTTTAGCTTGAGTCCGACGCTTTGTCCACTAAATCCCCAAGCACTGCTTTTGTTGATAAGCCCTCTGCTTCCTCTCCTTCGCCCCCCCGTGTGGATGATTCCTATCTCTACCCTCAATTTCCAGGAGTTGCCAGACCATTACAGACAGGAGAAAAACTTCTGTGACTTTTTTGGCTGGTGGTTGAAAGTCGAACGCCTGTCGAGGCAGAGCAAGGTCTCATCTTTCTGGGTGGTCGGACGTGATGGTGTGTTGAAGCTGTGTCTAATTGGCGGTATTTTTAACATCGAGTGGTGTGTCAGCCAAAGAAACCTCCAGAGTTATGAACGCCACCTTTAATGGAATCTAATTAGTGGACGGGTGTGCTAACAGGAAGTCAGTGAGCAGAACAAGCACTCATGTATATGTGTGTGAGTGTGTGTGTGTGTGTGTGTGTGTGTGTGTGTGTGTGTGTGTGTGTGTGTGTGTGTGTGTGTGTGTGTGTGTGTGTGTGTGTGTGTGTGTGTGTGCGCCCCTTATCTGATTGCTCACTGAACAGTTCTGCTACCTAATGCATTGTGACAGAATATGTGTGTGAGTGCGCATGCATGCATGTCTACCAGAGCAAGCATCACTTAACAGAACTTTCTAGAAGGTTACTGGACCGCATACACTATATAGAGGACAGACTGTACTAGAACAAGAATTTTATACTTAATTAGGGCTGCAGCTAACAGTATTTTCAATTTGGATTAATCACTCAATTAGCTTCATGTTTAAATGCATTCCAAGAGCCCAATGAGATGTCTACAAAGTGCTATCTTAGTCAAATCAACAGTCCAAAACCCAAATATTTTCTATTTACAATGATATAAAACTTAAAGGTGGACTTCACACTGAGAAAAGCAGCATGCTCACAAATTCAATAAGCTGCATGATGAGCCCAGTTCCAGACACCTCAGATTTTCAAATAGGTCTTACAGAAGGAACAACTCTTAAATTAGCAAATTTCACTGATTGATGTGATGTCAATCAAATCATAAAACATCTGCAGACATGTATTAAGACTTAAAGATTACTCTCAGGTGAGGTAACCTGATTGCTTTTGTGTTTGATATGGTTTAATCACACAAACGTTTATCTACTAGTTCAAAGTCCTACATCACATTACACTTATTTAAATAGAACACTCGACCTGGATTAGCTTATAATGTCACAAAGTCATGCTCAGGTCTAAAATTCAGGGAAACTTTTCCATCTTCAGCAGGTGAATGTAAAGCAGCTTTTAGTACATACAAGTAAAATGACAATAAGCAACACAACAACCTAAGAGGAGAAGGACTTAAACTTCTACTTACAGCCACGACTGCAGCTTTGGAGTTGACTGGAAATTGTGTGACTGCATACATACGTCAGTTACTTCTGACTGTTTAGGGCAAAACAGCAAATATGAACATAATGTCTGACTGATTAGAGCAAAATGGCAATTCAGTCTGATTATCAGGCTACTAATTGACAATATAACTATCACTTAGTGACTGTGATTCATTATTATTACACAGTTAATGTATTAGAAAAAGGGACAGGAAATCCAATGTCAGTCAATCCAAGTGTATGACCCTAGTTAGAACACACACACACACACACACACACACACACACACACACACACACACACACACACACACACACACACACACACACACACACACACACACACACACACACACACAGATTACAGTATTGTTTTTGGAATTAGACGAAGACAGATTCAAGAGAGATTAGTCTTCTCAGGCGACATAATCAGATTTAGTTTTTGGCCCCGAGCATCCTCTGGAGCAGCGCTGATCTGATCTGATCCCGTCGCTGAGCACAACAGCAAAAACCCAGACTTAACCCGGCCTTCCTCCATCTTACTCTCCACCCTTTTATTTCCACAACTCCACCGCTCTATTCTTCGTCTATACCCTTAAACTTTATTAAACTACCCAATTTATTTTTGTGCTCTGTAGTCTTCGTCTTTCCTCCGTACATTCTTTCCTAAACATGTTATTTTTTGCTCATTACTGCCTTCTGGAAGCATAAAAGTGAGTCAAAAACGAACATTAAAGACCGTTGTGTTTATTTGTGTGTTCAGGGTGTTAAAAATGCCAACTAGCTGTCCAGTAATGTCTGTTTTCATGATGAGCCTTCCCATGGAGTTTACACCACACGCCGAGTTCATTACAATAGATCAGTGAATAAAGAAAAAGGATGGACAAAAACACACACGCTCACACACTCACACTGATATGTATAATGGGTCTTCCTTTTATGATGAGCAGCGGTAATTAAAAATGCCACTCTGTGTGACAGGGCGGGGTGGAGGGAGGGCAGGAGGAGGAGGGATGGGAGAGATGGGAGATGGACGGAGAAGAGGGGAGGGAGGGAGGGAGGGGAGTCTGGTCTGGTCTTCTCTTTAATGAGGATCCTAATCAACCCAGCGGAGGCTGCCCTGAGACCCCCCAGGTTCATTAGACCAGAAAAACCAGACTGCCAGTAAAGGAGGAGAAGAAGGGAGGGGTGAAGAAGCTGAAGAGAGAAAGAAAGAGGGAAAAGTTTGTACCGATTGATGAAGCAAAAAAGTGTTCGTGGGGAGGCAGGGAAAGGCAAAAAAGCGAAAGGAAAGTGCAGGGAGAGACAGAAAGGAGGGGACAGATGGGAGGATGGCCAGCGGAGATAACAGCGTGGGTCATTGGGCAAGTCACGGCTGCCATCGATCCCCTGATTGGCTGTCTGACTGTTTCAACACGGCTGCCAAACCCTTTAATACTGGGTGTCTCCTGCTGTGTGTGTATTTGTGTCTTTGTGTGAGTGTGTGTGTCAATGTGAGTACTATCTGTGCCATATGTAGTCCATGTCTTTGCCACCAGAACTGATATCTGTCCACCTTCCTCAGGAGGCTGATAAGAGCACCTCACAGCTGCACACACACACACACACACACACACACACACACACACACACACACACACACACACACACACACACACACACACACACACACACACACACACACACACACACACACACACACACACACACACACACACACACACACCATCCTTTTCCCAGCCAGTGAGACAAAACCTGGAGGTCTGTGTGTGTGCAAGTGCGTGTGTTGAGAGTAACATTTAGTGACGTGTGCACACTGTGAGGTGAGAGTGTTACAAAGTGTTATACTGGCCCTCAGCCCTTCCTTTCCTGTCCTCTCACATTGATTGGACAGCAGGACGAGGAACACACATCGCTTCCAGCAGCCCACTCAACTCCTCTCCTCCCTCTAAATGCCAAGACACAGTATGTGTGTGCATGTGTGTGTCACCGTGGATATTTCTTATGACTAATATTCACCATTCAGTCATGTTAAACAATACATATGGTCCCTGGTGTGCGTATGGTTTGCTATTATTATGTAACATTACATAAATATCTACCACTAGAGTGTCCAGCTATAGGTGCAAAACCATTGGCTCAGCATGAAAGCAATTGAAAATTCCTATTACTCACAGATGTGGGTACAAACACAATCCATTTCAAAGCCTTTTCTGCCAACTTGTTCATTGCTCTATCTAACCTTGAGCTGAGGGTTGATTTAAAGATCCACCACTGTGTTAAACAGCTGGCAGGTGGTTCAAATAATTTGATTATGTGGTCTGTGCAGCTGAACATAAATCTGTCGAAACTGGGAGAAAGACAGAAAGATTAACTCCAGCTTTGGTGTCGTCCACAAACCTCTACATCTTTGGTGTTCAGGCCTCGGACACAAGTGGTTTCTAAATTTAAATGTCGGCCTGGCCACAAACAGGACCTCTGTGACACTTACAAACACAGTTTTCATTGAAATGTCTCATAGGGTTTGATCCAATCTGTGGTATTTTTAAGGCTGTAATTTTGGGATCTTAAGCAACTGTTGCTGTGGAGGATCTGTCTTTCCCTGTTTGTGAGGTTTGACTTGTGATCTCTGATCTTTGTGCCAGTACAGTTTGCCTATGTTGGGAAAGTGCTGTGAGATCTTTTAAATCAAATTATCACACAGTTATTGTCAAGGCAGTTGTTGAGTCCAGACGGTTGCACCTTTTGTGTGTGTTGCTTCACGATGCTTTGAAAGCTCATACAGTATCTGAACATGATGTTTTCCGCTCGTCTTTCAAAGCGGATACCTACAGCTAAATGGCACGTGGCTTACAATGACTCTCCTGTGGAGCAGCTTTTGTCATTTTTTTTAGATTTGTTGCTTTTAATTTACCATTATGTTTCTGGTGAATTTTTACCTGAGAAAGCAAAGCACAACCTTAAATCTCAAATACAGCCAATATAGATGTTAAAACAGGGAGCTGGCTGAAAATGATAAAACCAATCAGGATTATATTTGCGAGACAGTAAGCAAGAATGAACAGAATACATGCATAATTACTCGTTGGCTCTGGAAAGAAAGACTAAGGCAGTCAAACAGTGAGCACTGCTTCAGTATAAATGCATGGACTGCCTGTAGAAAGTCACCAGGCACAAACCATCCACCTGTCCAGCCCTCAGCTACGATACTGTGACGACTCCACAAAGATTTCCATGCCAGACAACAAACATTCATTATGCTGGAGACAAACAATTCAAATTCTCCTCATCTAAATAGGCATTACAGCTTAGAGGAGTAAACAGGATTCACAGAGGAGCTTAAGTCTTTAGGATGCTCTTGGCTTCGAGAATACTGAGGCACCTCTCTGTGCTAAAATCGCTCCCTGGGTCGTATGCATCTCACTGCATTAGAATAATCACCTGTTTTGTTTAACTAAATTATGGAAAACAGGACTGTATTATGACTGAGCAAACAACTATTTTTAATCCCGAATGTGTAACTCAATTAAACGCAATTTAATGGCACTCTTTCTGGCGGTGTGGGCGCAGCTAAATCGATACGTACTTTACACAAAAGTTTGCTGCTTAATAAAATTTGTGCATTTAATAAGCAAATTATTCTAATCATAAACCTCTTGCCAAAGCAATTAGTGATAAATTATAATCTTATGATAAATTATCTTGTGTTGACAGCCTGGGGGAACGCTGCAATCAAACATTAATTATTCATTGGGTAATTAAGTTCATAGGTGTTTCCCCCCCCTTTTCCCTCCCGCTCTCTCTCTCTTCACTTCTTTCAGGGTGGTGTAGGGTGAGTGTCCAGAGTTTAGTCATCTAAACTTTTCATTAGATCACAATGCAAAACTCCGACCACTTCCTGTAAACCTGCTGATCCGTGTAATGGCACATTTCATGAGGCCGCCTCAGCTCACCCAATGTTACCTCACCTGATCATGAACCAGAGAACATTTAAATATTAAATAGATGCTTTTAAGACAGCTTGTGTCAACACTGAGGCCGTAGCTGCCACTGCAGACGCTGATGACATGCCTTCATAATTGTTTCTGAGAATTCTGGAATCTGGGGAGCCAAATTGAGCATAATGCTTTCTTTTTAAATGTGTGAGTGAGTTAAAAAAAAAATAATGGAATTATGCATAACTCTACCAGATTAATCTTTCTGACAGCGTGGAGAATTCTTTGAAACATATGGGGGATAAAATTAACAGAAAGTCCATTACGGTAACAGAATCAACTATCATTTTCAATATTAATTAATCTCCAAACAGTTTTTTCAATTTATAAAATTCAAAATTAAGTGTAAAAAGCCAACTACAATTTCCCAGATGCCACAATGTCAATGTTTTTATCATATAGGCAATAAATTCTCATATTCAACAAGCTGCAACAAGCAAATGTTTGGTATTTTTCCTTCAGCTACATTATCAGAAAAGTTGTAGATACATTTTGTATTGACTGACTGATAATATTAGTTCCAAAATCAATTAATATGATATGAAAAAAGCTTCTGGTGTCTCGCCAGACATTTCTTTACAGTGTGCCATTGAGCTGGTTAAATTTGGAGCATTTCCAAAATCCAGGCTACAGCCATCAAACAGTGTGTGAATAAGCCACAAAATGTGGGCTGACAACGTCATGCGCAGCTGCATCATTTTGTGAAAATCTAACTCACATTTAGAAACATTAAAGTTCAAAACATTTTCCAAAGATGTTTTGTTACCATATTTTACCCTGCCTCAGTGTCAAATGTGAAAATACAGACATGGAACACGTCCAGCTGCTGAAATGCTTGCTGTAAAGTATAAATCCTTTCTTTTTACTATCAGCATCTAATTTAGGCAGCACAAACGACAGAATCACACAGCTTTTCGACAACTGTATGCAAAACCTGCAGCAGCAATGGCAGAAGAAAAAAAAAATACTTTCTACACATAATTGACAATTCAAACCTTAGCTCTTCACCAGACAGACAGGTACCGAATTGTGTTCTGAAAATAACCGACCGGCCCAGATATGTCAGATGGGGTTGAAAGGACAAAGTGTGTTCACGGGAAAACAACGCCAGCATTCATCAAGTTCAATTACATGGAAGAGACATCAAACTTAGACAACGAGACGAGCAAAGCAGCTCCAGTTTTGGGATTTTTGTTCTTATTAAAGGTTTTTTTCCTCCCTCACTGGAAGAGACAGCCTATTACCAAAAACAACGATTTGAATAAAGACATGAGGAAGATTAAAGAATCAAAGAAATAATGAGCTCTAACTGTCCCTCTTTGTTTTTCGCTCATAGCTTTGCTCCAGACATCTATCAGCTTGTGTGTCTCGCTGATTCTTCCTGTATGATGGAGTGGCATGCTGCTGCCATCTAAAGGTGTAATGCGACTTTACTGAGCCTCTGCCCAATGCAGTGTGTGTGACAGAACTGTGAAACGCTTCATTACAGGTTTATCCAATACATCTCTGCTCAGTCCAAGTGAAATACTCACCCTGTGTAGAATATGAAAGACCAACTAATGGCTTCAAAGTGCCACTTGTCACTGAGGGTGTGTTGCTGTGGGAAGGTGAAAGGTTGACAAGGACGAATATGAGGGATTTAATTAGACAAATAATGCTGCCGAGTCCAGCGTACAGGCAGGAACAAAACCTGATATCACTGTAATCCCTTGCAAGCTCTGGTCAGGTATAACTACTGGACAAACAGTCATGTAATTACACAGAGGTCCTAAGGCTTTCTGTATACAGTGTGCTGCGTACGTGAGGAAATGTCCATAACTTCCAACATGCACGAAAATATTAATTACAAACAATGACTGGCTGAAATGATGACTGAAAATCCTTCATATTTGGAGATATTCTGTTTAATTTATTTAATTTTTTGCATGTGACGCTTAAGCCCTTAAACGTGAAGGCAGGGCTGCTCCACTGCACGTCTTTCAATAAACATTTGACAAAATAACAAGTAATTCAATAACTTGAATAGGAAGCTTATTTAGAGGTTAATGAAGCTCTGAAGACGCTCTGTGCTGCATATTCATCCTAAAGTGCTCCTGCTTCCTATTAAAGCAGTGTTTGTTAGGTTGGCTAAATTAGTTTTTGCACCATAAAAAAAGTGTCATCAGACAGCTTAGATCAGTTTCAGAAACCCCTAATTGCAAAAAAAAAACGTTTATATGCTTTGAAAAACATGAACAAACAAAGAATGTGATCATTTGCAAATGAATTGTGTTTACAGACGGTTTTACAAAGCCCATGTAGTAATGTCCTTTATACAAAATCATTTATACTTTACACTATCACCTCTTACCAATGAACCAGGAAGACTATTCAGCTGTTACCTACAGTACAAAATTGACAAAGATACTAGGCCAGTACAATGCTTTCATTCAAAAAGTATATTTGTCTGATACGCTGTATGAATAGGCAATGTTTACGTTTCAATTGGTGTCAAGTGTGATCCCCGTAGAGCCTGAACACCTCAATAATCGTAAGGTCAACAATTAGTGTTGCAAATCAGTGCTCAGCCTGAGGCTGGTCAGCACCTGAAACTGTCTTTTCATGCTGACACCCTAGCACATCAATTTAAACATGCTTTTTTTACAAAACCATTTTATTCTTTTAACAAAAGTAGTCAAACATCAAAACAGTAAATGCTGTTACAGCCAAACAAGAGCTTTTGCTCGATAAGAGTCCAAAAACAGACATTCAGTGGCAGCTTTTGATGCTTCAAACACATTTTGAACTGTAGGCTACCAAAAGGCTCTTGAGGTTTGATACCCTGCACTACTGTCGCCTGTACTGGGCTGCAAGAAGACATGGCATCAATACTGATGCTACAAACAGATGACAAATTTGAGTTTGACTGCTCTAATTCTTCAGCAGGTCACCGTGCCATCAACTGCATAATGCATTCTGCCATGTCCCATTACAGAAATTAATATACTTGACAGAGGAGTCCATTATTATTTCTTACTGGGACACCTAATCGTACATTATCACTTGCAATCCAGCCTGAAACAAACACAGCCCAACCAAACTCTTTTCTACTAATTAAAAGTAGGCAAACTCCTTGCTGCATTTCAGAGAACATCCATGCACACAAACACACACATCATGGTTTAATCAGTGCGGATGTACTGTGGAGGCCCTTTCCCCCTTCGGTGCCTGGCGCTATTGTGGTGATGACTGCACTGGCATATTGATGTCAAGTCTTTATTGTGTGGGTTTACGGTGGAGAGAGAGTGTTGATTATCTTGTAACCTCTCCACCCTTCCCTCCACACCTCGCTCCCTCTCAGCTAACAACGTCGATGTGTGTGTATGTGTGTGTGTTTGTGGGTTTAGTCTAATGAAAGCTACAGGCCCACAGCCTCCTTTGGCATGTTCACGCCAAAGCCTCAATCAGACACTCTCATGGCTGCGTCTGTGTGCTGGGTCTGTCTTATCCCTCGCTTACATAAAAAAGAGCTTTGAAGGGTGTTTGTGTTGCTCCCCCATGTCTGACTGTCGCTGAGCTTCTGCCTCTGTCCTTGTTCTAAACCCAGATATTAAAGTTACACAGCGGCAAAGATGCAGCGAGTGAAGAGAGGGAAGATGATAGAAGATCTATACACAACAGAAAAAAGTATATAAAGCGGGGTGTGGGAGAGTAAAAGGAATAGTTTGTGAAAGTCAGACATCCAAATAAGCAGACAGATCACAAAGACAGAGTCATGGTTAGATCTGCAGACAGCTCCCACAACTAGATAGAGATGGTAATAGAAAAGGAGAGAATGAATGAACAGAATGTAAAGAATGATAGGCATTTTGCTTTCCTATCACAGTCTATTAATGCCAGAGCCCCACCATTCTGCTGTTTGTACAAGGGGTGGACAAAATAACAACACCCTATGATGTATTATTGCATCACAGCCCTTACCCTCAAGTATCGAACATAAGCTGGGTTGAGACTACATGATATTAGCACACCAATGGCTATTATTACAACAAGTCCCTTGGCTAATTAACAGCATCTGATCTGTCAGTGAAAGTCGAAAAACACAAATGTTGTGCATTTTACTTGACATTACACAAACTTGAGACAAATCTTGTTTAATTTTATGCAATCTGTTACAAAAAAATTTCAAGCTTTAGGCATTTGATCAGCGAATAATATAAAACAATTAGCACTATAGACTGCATTCTCCCCCTCGCCCCATCCAAGGGGTTTAAGAATGAAAATATCACAGGGACTATAACACAGATGCTGCTAACACATTATGGGAATTACCATTAACAAACACAATCTGAAACAATCCACTTCACTTCACATACTTAGCATAAAACAACACACTCATAGATATATATTTCCTATACTCTGAGGAAATATGCTCGGAGGTTGAACATAGAATAGCTGCTGACTTCACATTGCTCACTCAATCTGCTACTCTGCAGTTAAACACACTGGCAGCTACAGGGACAAGAAAGGGTCAAAACTCAAAACATACAGCCAACACTAGAGGGAGTTAGTGTAGTTTCTCTTAAAATAAAATTGAAATGCTGACTGACATGTAATGAAAACAGTCAGGCCTGGAATAAAATCATTTTTAGGGCAAGGCCACTTTGGCCATTGACAAATACAAAATGTAGGGCACCAAGGACAAAACCAATGATGCAGTAACAATAAGAGATAACTACATATCATGAAGAAATGTCAAATAAACTGTAGTTATACAGATTTTTTCCACGAAACGCTGAATATGAAGCACAATTCATATTCATTGTTATTGTTATATTTTCATGATAAAATAAAGTCTATAAATGGACAACGGGTGATCAAAATAACTCTGAAAAAGTTTAAACACCCATGCTACTTTCAGCATTTGAGTAAGATCACAACAGCAGTCACAAAAATAACTTAAAACACTACTAGTCTGCTCTTGTCACAAGAAACACTGCAAACACACAGCAGCTGACAGAAAGAGGAGATATTACACAGAGAACTATTACCTGTTTCTGAGTGAATAAACATGAACGTTTGCTTTAAAAGGGGAGCTTAAAAAAAGCAGCAACAAGAAAGCTAAGCTTTAAGTTTTTATGGAGTTATTAATAACACCATCAAGCACATCATGTTTGGATGTACTTTAGAAACACGCACACAAAGGGCATCCATTTACTGCACACTGCCCTTACAAACTGAGTACAATTTCCTGACAATTAGCCAGATCAGCCAGCATGAGTAATCAATACAAGCATGCTTTATTGTGTGACTGTAAACCATTAATCAAACCAATAACTAACCGCAGTCAATGGGGGTCAAACTTATCATACTGTAGCAATGGTAATGATTTCCAGTTCAGTGTGAACTGCAGAACAATGGAGTTATGATATGAATAGTATTTGAGCTGAGCTGAAGATGAATTGAGTAAAGAAAATTTGACTAAAACCACATTTACTGCTTCATGAAGTGACTGTTTGGTTACAACAATGACATAAACGAGCTGTGTGCAAAACGTTTACTTACATAAAGCGAGTGCAATATTTCCATCTTCTAGTAAAACGACTCAAATTCACCATTAAACGAATTAAAAGTATTACTATGAAAACACCAAACAGCAACCAGAAACAGCTTAATAAAAGGAAAAGACACTCATAGCTCACAATACCAAAACACGACCAAATAATGTCAACAACTAGCAAACAAACAGCAGTGTCAACAGTATTTAGCATTAGCATAGCCGCGCAGGTAGCCGCTAGCTTCCTAATATTCTCAAACGCCAGCTGAACAAAGCCAAGACACGTTAGCAAAAGCAGCTCTCACCTTTGTGAAGACTGAAGAACTGGGAATAAACTGGGTAGATTCAAGACTTGCTGCTGGTTCCTGGTAATGTTAGCCAACAACTGGACCGGAAACACATCCGGCTCCTAGTTCAACGTTAGAGGGCGGTGACGCAGCAGAAAATTAATGCTAGCCAGCAACAGGACACCAAACTCCCGCGTCCGGCTTGTATTTGAACCTTTGAGGGCGGTGAGGCAGGTGAAAAGACGGTTAGCCCAACACAAACACGGCCTGTTTGCAGGCTAGCTAGCTTAATTAAACACTACACAATTAACAGCGATGCTAGCGCCAAGTGTTTTCGGGAGAGTTAGCCAAAACAAACAGAACAGCACCGAGCAAAGTCAGAGCCCGCGAAAGCTAAAAATAACTTAAAAAGACGCGTCCCAAGGGTGCGTTTGATACAGTTACAGGTGGTACCGTCTGTCATGTGACTGCAGCACCGCACCGGATGCGGTTAGACTTTTAGGCGTCAAGTGTTATAAAAAGAAAATACTGCGGTGAAGAACCTAATTAAAAATCGCTTTTGCCATATTCATATCTCAAGTGCAGTGGCTGACGATGTTTTCTGGATTTTGTTTTGAATTTACTGAGATGCTGTTTGATGTTATCCAACAATATTTGTATCCTTTTTTATTCTAACCTATTCTAAGATTTATTAAAACTTGTCTGTTTTAAAAAACATAAAGTAGTAGAAAAGTTAGAACTGCTACTAATTTAGTACCTCGTCTTCTGAGCGTTTACTGCCAGCATCCTCATCGGTATCATCTTACCTTTGGTTGAATACTTGCAGACTTCAAAAGAAGTAGCCAGGATTTTAGAAATTTTCCAGTACAGATTCCCTCATCAGACACATTTACGCTGAAGAAATGTTTGATTCATCTCTGCCAAACAGTGATCATCTGCCAAAAACTGATTCTGTCGCCCCGTTCAAAGGTCTGCAGCTGCTTTTATGTCCTGATGTGCAAACATACATAACTCCACGTCCATGGTAATAGCAAAGGTAGGTCTTTGTGAAATTTGAATCTTTCTTGTAACAGAATAATCATAATTGTGGCCAAAGAAGTGTTTAAAGTTTCTAGTGTAATCAGGCAAAGACACCGACATGATTACAGGCAATTCTATAGGAAATGACAGAATTTCACCTTTTATTCTTTTAACTTTTCATTTAACTTTTTAACTATGAATTTTTAATCTATTGGGACAAAAAGATGATATAATCAGCCTTAAAAAAGGTGTAATATTAGTGTCATCGTAGAATATAAAAACTCTTTTTCAGTTCATTATCACCTCCACCCCTGCCTCGCCCGGCTTACAGAGAGCCTACAGAAACTGTACATCATAATAGATGCAATTAAATTGGATTTAACACCCTCCCAAATCAGTAATGACTTGAAAATCCTCCAACGGTATTGACACTTAAAACATCCTGAGTTAAACTATGAGAATGTATTTAAATGATGGGTGAGCTGTGCGCCTACATGTGTGTTTATGTATGTGTGCAGTAGCAATAGCCGCACTCTTTATTTGTCACACTTGCACTCCCTTGTGTTTGCAGCTCTCCATCTCAGTTCCGGGGTGCTATACAGCTGCAGTAATTGCCACCGGAGCGATTGCTCCTCATTAGATGCTATGGAAGCAGTAATTGGCCATCCCAGGCACAGCGATCAATGCCGCTGTTATTACCAGGATTTCAGGCACCCAGGCCGCAGACAGCAGGCCCAGCCGAGGCCAAAGGGGAACTGGAAGGGGGGAGAAGAGGTGAGGCTCCACAGCTTGTTATGGCTGCACAGAGACTGGACAACTGCTCATCTAGGTGTCTATTGACAGCTCACCATCCAACATGCATCTGCTCTCTCCATCCAGCTCATTGTGGCTTTCCCTCCACAGAATCTGTCTTTCGGCCTCATCCCATCTCTCACCCTGCCTCATTAATGGGACTCCTTTTGCTCCGTATCTCAGGCTGCCACACAAGCCCTGTCAAAGGGTCATTTTGTGTCCAATCTACAGGAGGAAACCCAGCATACAACTATTACCCTGAGTGCATTTTGCTTCATTTTAGCAGTCAATGTATTAAATTCTCCACATTTAACTTTTGACACATCATTGTATTGTACAGTTGTTGAAGGTCCAGTGTGCAGCGTAGGAACTATTGGCAGCACTGGAATATAATATTCACAGTTATGTTATCATTTGTGTAAAATCGGCTGACAATAAGAATAGTTGTGGTTTTGTTAGCGTAGAATGAGCTCTTTATATCTACAGAGGGAGTTGGTCCTCCTCCATGGAGTCTACCATGTTGCATCGCCATGTTTCTACAGTAGCCCAGAATGGACATACCAAACCCTTAAATCTTTCATGTTTTTCACATCTTTAGCAGCCTCTGTATTCAGTTGGTTGCAACCTGCTCCCTCACTGCTAGATATCACTAAATGCTACACACTGGACCTTAAAATCAACTCGAATTTGCAGGGAATGAATGTGATGAAATGTTGCAAGTAAATTTGAACAACATGTGTTTCTGTTCTGCTCTGACCTTCATCAGTTTCAAGATCTGATTCCAGATTGAAAAAACTGAGAAAATATATGAAAAAAACAATAATAAAAATGATGAACACATTAAATAGACTTTGTTTCAAGGTCTTTTGGGGTCCACACATATCAGAGTAAGAGTAAGTCTGTTCAGTCAGAGAGAAAGCAAAATCAGGTTGATTCACCTCAGAGCGAATGAAGAATCATTTCATTCATACATTTCTTCCTTACAGGAGACAAGAATACACATTTAGAAGAAAAACAGTGTTTGAAGCCATCTCTAAACCTTGGTAATTCAGTCGAGACATGTTGTAGACAAGGAGACCAAGCAGAATAAGAGAAAAGATGACTGCCCTTAGGACTCACAATGAATCTATTATCATTACGGATCATTATAGGTCATGATTTAATTTGATTATGCAAATGAAAGTTGGAGACAACCTCATCACAATATTTTTTTTAAGTGAACTCACCGAGACCCAACGCGTGCTTTCAATTCACGACGCCCTTGATAATCTTTCAGAAAAAGGTGAAACGTCTGGAGAAGAATGTTACTTTCTGAGAGTCAAACACCCAATTATCGCTCCCTTTTTAGCCATTACCAGAAATACACAAAAGCCTCAGACATGCTCCAGACAGACGCATTGTTGCCAGTATCAAGCCTCTTCCCTCTTTCACCTTTTGCTTTTGTGGATTAATTAATCTCACCATTAGCTGAGAAGCTTTCCTCCTTCATAAAGGAGACTCTGTAAATACAGTAGAGCAGAAAGCACACCTTTCTTCTCTCACGTTGAGAAGCTTTATCAAGTGGGAGCTATTTATACATCTACACCACATGATGGAGGTGTTGAGTCACTTTGAGCCTCTGTTCTTAACTTAGAATTCCCTCACCGAGTTTTCATACTGAACATTTTAATATCCCCGTTTGTTTGTTTTGTTTTGTTTTTCATGTTAATTCACATGTCATGCCTTCATGTGAATTTTGAAGTCAGACTTCATGTTCTAACTCTACATCACTTATCACAGACCCTGAATCAGTGGGTCATGTGACAACTGAATCCAGATTTGGGTAACCAAAAGACAAGGCTGGTGGAGTAACATGACTTTTTTTTTTATTGGGTCAGCAATACAGGTAAGCATCCAGTCTGGCGACTAGTGGACAGGTGAGGGTGAGGTAGGAGAGAAGGATTACACCCTGACAGTTCGCCCATGTGGAAAAGAAAAATAAAGGAAAAGCATTGCAACAGACAGACATCACAGCCTCATCAAAATGGCTGTTATAAAGACATTTTCAGTCCAGGCTGTGTAACCACCCACGGCTTGCTTTATGTGCAGTGAAGGCTGGGTTATGTGTTGTCTATGAGAAACGACCTCTTTTCATTTGACACATGAGTCAGCAAAGTCAGAGTGATGATAATTTAGATAAAAGGGATTTAAAAAAACACTGTGAGGTGAACCACCAGTTTCAAAATGATGGTTCACAAACATTTAACACATAACTAAATGGAAACCCACTATGACATCACCCATTGGTTTGTGGCCTTGAGTTTGCCATCATGGCCGTCACCATCTTGTTTTGTTGGAGCCTGAAGTGACCATATTTGGACAAGAGGGTGGAGCTGGGGAGGATACACGTTGCTATCCTCAATCCACACCCTAAAGTATGCCCTGCTTTATCGTCTGTTTTACTCTAAATGGAGCCATAATTTACAAAATGAACACCATGCTGTATTGAAGACTTGGAACTAATGAATGAGACCATAAACTCATTAAGAAACTGATATAAACTGGTCCGAAATTAAGTGACAAGTAGGTTCAATTTCTTATAAACTTGCATCGAAGCAGACTTCAGTGGAGTCGCCCCCTGCTGGCCATTAGAAAGCATTAACTTTAAGACACACGCCGTACAAGCTCCATCCACTCTTTACACTATAATTATAATATATGTTGTTTTGTGTATGTGTACCTGAGGCAACATTATTCCTGCAGCTCCTCCTGATTTATCTGCTATGCATCAACAATTAACTAATATGAATTAAGATAGAGTTTTTCCATTACCTCGATAACAGTTTAGAGTGAGCCTTGAGCTTCATATAGTGAAAGTCTGGCATGTTGTTTATCAGAGCCACAATTTCTTCAGTCAGCACACATCAGTTCAGGAAAGAGGTCTTGAGAGCTTATTGACTTGTGAGAGACACACAAACCTTCACCATGACACTAATAGCACACAGTAATTTCAATGATTGGCTGTGGCCTCTGATGATATGAAAGCTCTGCAGCATTTGCTGTAATTAATAGCAACACCGAGTGGCGGGCTGGCTTATGATCCATGTGCATGAAAGCTGTAATCACCAGTATCACTGTACCAGCCCGAGTCGATCGACTCCAGCTCAGGAAAATTACACATTTGATCAAGAATCTGAGGATGTGGGATATTGAACATCTGTATTGTGTGTTCACAGCTTTCAGAGGTTTCCAGTCTGCTGTTTTTAAATGGGTCAAAGACCATTTCGTGGTTTCTATTGAAGGACCTGAAGGTTATATCTTATGAAATCAAAAAGGCAATAATGCATCTGTAAGAACAAGGATTGATGCAGGGATGTGCATTTGTTATGTCACACTGCCCTCTTTAGGATATATGTATGATTTAAGTGATGGCGGCAGGTGGGAACAAGAAAAGAGCAACATCACTGATGACACCACAGAGGGGCAGTATCTACCTGCTGCTAAATATTCAGATAGTGTATGTAAATGCTTTGATTTGATGTCTTGGTGTAAGTACACTCCTCTCCTCCTCATACCTTTGACCAGAGTGAGCTGTGCTCCACGTTGGAAACCAAGGACAAACGTCTGTGCTCACATTCTGCTGGGTGTTTAATTACTTGATGGAAACCGTGTACCTGTACCGACCAGGTGTCCCCTCGTGATTAGAATGCTTATTTTAAGAAGGGATTGAAAATGAAGTTTAAATGAAGCCATTTTTATTAATGAGGCCTTTAGGCTGTTCGATTTTGCGTGGAGAATACTGATTCTTCAGAATTATTCAATCATCCATCGGCTGTCTACTTCTTCTCATCACTATTAAATTATGTAAAACACATGTACATTATCAGATCAATGGCTTATCCTGTGAGCTTATGTTACACTGCCACTAAATCAAAACACGGATTTTGATCAAATGTATGATCAATGTATAGTTTTTCTAACATCCATCAATGTTGACCTTTTATTCAATAGCAGATATAATGATCATTATCCACTGCCTCGTGTAAAATGAACGATTTGGATGTTTTTTCAGCAGATTATTTCCTGTGAATGTTGCACCACAGATGGGTTTTGCTGATATTTCAGGAACTTTGTATGCCAGTCTCTATATAGATTGTGATTTTTCATATTTTTTAACAATTTTGATACTTGGTCATTGTTCTTGCTCTTTGGTCGTTTAAACTGCATGTTTTTCTAATGCACGATGAGGCTGGTTAGCAGAGAGTGAAGACTCTGTAGATGTAGCTTATGTTCAGGTCTTCAACATGCCTTAACCATATTTTTTAAGTTTGTATCTTAAATAATAATCTAAACTTTAAAAATAACAACTCTGTGAAGCTTTGGCGACCCCTGGTGGTGGTCAGGACCCCCTGGTTGTGAACCATTGGTAAGGAGTATGCATCTGGTACATTCAGATGGTCCTTGGTTAGCCATATAGTCATATATCGTTACTGAGTCACATTTACCAGGTATTTGCGAGGTCATCATGACCTGGACCAATGAGAAATGCACTGCAAAATACAAATAATAGAAGCTTTGTGCTGCTTCTATTACTGCTGGACAGATTGTCAAAGACAATATGGTCGAGATAAACATGTTGCACCAATAAAGCTATAGACTGTCTCATTTGGAGAGGTGCAGGTTCACTTTATAAAAGACACTTCTCCTGAAATGGGATAAAGCCACTGACTTTCCAAAATGCTGCATTCATTAATCAGACGTACAGAAGTTGATCCTGAAGAGCCTTGAGTCCCCCTGCAAGACTCCCTTCCTCCACACGATGCCAGTGTTGCGCTGCTGGATACTTCACTCTGCTCAGTCTGCCTCCTCACCTCGCCCTCTAACAGCCAACATAGACACAAGTGATACAAGTCAACTGGATGGATAGCAGTATTAATGGAAGTACCTCTGAATTAGCAACACAAAGCAAAAAGACCAGTTTATTTAACATTGCACAGATAAAGCCATCATCTTCGTCCATCTCTGAAAATCGATCTGAATGGCTTTCTGTCCACCTTTATGAAGAAGCCACATGTTTAAAGCTTTGAGTCCATTTCCACTGTGCTGAAGTACATGTCTATGTTCACATTCTGGAGGAGAGACTCCATCTGCAGGCCCGTCAGTCCATCTCCCCCCATTCTGATGCATTATTGGTCCTCTCTGTAGGGTCCAGGAAGCATTGGGAGATAAGGAAAAAGGCCAGGCTCTGCGATCCCTCAGATAGCACCTAATCACATTCATTACATCAATTAGAGCAGGCCAACACAGCACCGGGCTGGGAGTCAGACCTCCATCTCTGACCGATCAATGCTAAACACAGAGCACATCCTCTGGTCTTCAACCTCCACCCTGTCGACCACCACACCTTTACTACGTCACCTGCCAAACTGGTCCCCCACTGGGAGAGACTGTTAGCAGGAGTTTTTGAAAGCTAGTACCAATATTTCTTAACTTATAAATCTATTTGGGGCTTTTTTCTGATTTGAAATTCCAATAAGAAAAAAAAAAAAGTTATTTGGATGCGATTTTCTTCTGTGTTTGAAAGGACACTACAATCCTAGTTTTATTCTCATCCTTATTCTTCTTTATTTATGTTCAAGTGTGTGTTTAACCTGCTCCTGCAACAAAAGAATTTCCCAAATTGGATCAATAAAGTCAAAGTCTAACCTGAATAAGAGGTATTTTACTGGTCAAAAGGTGTCTACATCCACAGTTTAAAACCAGGCTGAATGTGGTTAAGGCATGAAAGTGTTTTAGACATCTGGTTCATGTGTGACTGTCTTTGAATTGCTTTTAATTGATGTGAAAAGCATCCTGAAATATAATATCTGAAACAGCAGTTATGTAGACAATCTAGAGTCAATGGCTTCCCAAAGAAACCCAAAGAAGAGCTGATCAATAATACTATAAAAAATGTAATAAAATCACATACAGTATATCAACACAATCCCAGTATATTGGCAAAGCGATCTGCTCAACAGTACACTTTAAGTGGTGTGGATATTAAGTGGTTTAAAGCAGAAGTTGAATGCACATCCTGAAATCCGCTGTGTGTAACTCAATCCACATAATGATTACAAAAGTCGAATCTTTAAGAAGGCAAAATTTGGTATCATATTTAAAGTCCACAAAGCAGTTAAGCCATGCACAATGGCTCCTCGGATGATAAATATAAAATCATAATCTGAGCTGGCTGGTCATTAGATGTAATTTCTACTGAAGCGTCGGTACGATGACGCACCACAGAGCTGCTTTTTTCTTTCTGCTGATAGATAACAGAAGCTATGTGGAGCATTCACGCTCAGTGGCTGACATCGAGAACCAAATGTCAGGTAGAAAATAAAGAGAAAAAAGAAAATTTCACCACATCTGTGAGTTTTACCGGTTCAGTAATCTCCTCTTTGAAACCAAATCCTGAAAATATGATCACACACTCTTTTCTGCTTTAAACTAATATTTCCTCTGCTGATTCCAGATAAATGATCAGAAATGTAACTGTCAAATGTTGCTAGTGATACATTTCTGTATTTACAGTAAACACCTGAGATTGTGTGTGTTATGTTCCTCTTTGAGCGCTTACACGTGCTGCATATAAGGAAATCCTGCACTGAATTGAAGTAGATGTGTTTGCAGAGACACACTCGTTCAGACAATGGAGGGTCACACAGAGTTTGAGCTGGTGACACACACGTAAGATGTCACAAGGTTAACGTCGTATGACCTAGCATGTGGTGCACTTCCTGCAGGTGTTGCGTGTGGACGGGGAGCTTGTGACCCGCTCAGGTATGGTTTCCATGTGTGGAATGCTGCCTCAAGCTTTTGCAGCATTGATCAGATGTCTGAGCAGCATCACCAGCGTGATGGACAGGAATGCCTCAAAAATGTTCGTCTATTTTGAAAACTAAACGAGCCGTGACCATCAGGTGCACTTGTACAGTACATCAGCACACACATGTGTGCGACCGAGAGCTGGCTTCCTCCTCAAACCCTCTGCCTTCTTCCCCCGGCGACAGAAAACCTGGTGACACCAGCATGAGCGACAGGCGAAGAAGAGGAGAAATGGCGCCGAAAACTGGAGGGAGATAAAATGGATAGATAAGGTCGGGGCATCGGAGAAAAAAAAATGGGAGAGTGGATAGATTGCGACAGAAGAGAAGGAGAAAGAAGAAAGGTGGGGGAGGCGGGTGAGAAGAGTGATGCTATTGATACACTGGAGCTGCAGAAAGAGGAGAGGAAGGTGCACTCCATTTTTTTCCCCCCTCAAAGTGCTATCGGAAGACATACATTACAATGACAGCACTGTGACCACGCCAACCACATAAAAAACACACCGCCTTTATTTCATCTCCCACAGATAGTTATTAATAAAAACCAGGACAGGGACACGCACTCGCAGATGCCGAGAGGAAAAAGAGAAAGAGAGTGGAGAAGGAGGAAGATCATGTCGCGAGGAGGCTTGTCCGCCTGACAACGTGAAGTCGAGAGCAATGGGACTCACACCTCGATTTGTCAGTGTGATGAAATAAACGAACGGCCGCAATCCCATACTCCACACTCTCTACTGACGTGACATCTGAAGCATCTCTTCTTCCTCTCTCTTCCCTCCTCTCCCCTTCCAAGTATTCATGTACGCCCTTATTTCTCTCCTTACTTCCCCTCACAGACTCTCTCTGCCTTTCTCTCTCTGAGTCTCGGTGTTATCAGTATCTGACACACAGTGAATCAGGGAGTATCTAGCGGCCCGCTATCAGACCTCTCTTCATCTCCCACTGCCCCTCTGTGCTCAGGCCTATCAATCAGAGAGCCGCTGCCAGGACGGATGCCACCGACACAACCGCGACCACTGACACAACCACAACACAGCACTGGAACACAACTAAAGGCTGATTTATATGTCTGCGTTGAATCTACACGGAGCCTACACTGCTCTGAGCATTTACACTTGTGTGCTCTGCAGTTACACCACCGAAAAACAGTTGGCAGCAATGTATACTGTAACTGAAACTAATTTTTACATACTGTGATGTCTAATGTAGTGGAATTTGGAAGTGACACCCTTCAATCTGTCCTAAAACACTCTCTACTTGCTACTGACTGCAGAAGTGTTCAAACTCCTGAACTGAACTGAGAAATGTTATCTTCATAGAGTGCAAGATCACTTCATGATGATCCTTTTGTTGGCATTTTGCTTTTATTGAATAGCGACACTTGAGATATAGACAGGAAAGGTAAAAGGGTATGACATGCAGCAATGGTCATGGCTGGAATCAAATAGGGGATGTGGCTGTTACACAGTATGCATCATAACCGCAAGGCCACTGAGACATCCCACAGTGGACACAGTGGACACAAGGTTGTGGCTAAAGTCCATTTTATTTACCATCCATCCATCCATTTTCTGTGCCGCTTATCCCTTTCGGGGTCGCGGGGAGGCCGGAGCCTATCTTGGCTGTCAGCGGGCGAGAGGCGGGGTGCACCCTGGACCGGTCGCAGGGCACATACACACACCATTCACACTCACACTCACACCTAGGGGCAATTTAGAGTCACCAATCAACCTAATGAGCATGTTTTTGGTCTGTGGGAGGAAGCCGGAGTACCTGGAGAGAACCCACGCATGCAGGAAGAACATGCAAACTTCACACAGAAAAGCCCGACCTGGGAATCGAACCTGCGACCTTCTTGCTGTGAGGCACGCACGGTGGCGCAGCACCCAAATCACAAATTTGTACAACATGTACAGTTTATCTTAGAAAAGCTTCAATTTCATATAAGTCAAAATAACAGTTATGCAGTATGACACACGTCACTGATACAGTTGACTTTTAGGTTTTCAAACCTTATCTGTCTGTAACACATATTTTGTCAAATCAAACAATCTCTGCTTTAAAAAACGTCCCTCCTCAATTATCTAAATGTTTTCATGCTCTTTCCTGTACTGACATTTTAACTATCCAAGAATGACGGCAAATGAGCTTGAATCTAAACTGAATCTACTTCAGTCATCTCTCTCCTTGGCTGCAACGAATCAAACGCACCCCTCCTGCAATGAGGCGGGCTATTTAAACTGCTGAGGCCCTGCTCAATATTTTGCTGGGCCTGGCAGCCATTGGACCAACCTGCCCATGAACCCTGCTAAGCTAACGGCTAATTTTTCCAGGAAACATGCAGCATTTAAGCTAGCTAGAAAGCTAGCCAACGTGTCGCTTCTGGACTTGTTTGAGGAGGAAATTTGAGCTGGCTGTTCGTCGTAACCCAATCTGTGGTTTGGACCAGTGCTTCACTTCAGTGAGGTAGGAGCTGTTTATGCTAACATTATGCTGTGGGTTGCTGTTGGTGTGCACTGATTGCTGCTGTATCATGTGTTTTCTGGCTGCTAATATCTGCTTTCATGTTTTTATCTCGCTGTGTTCACGGTTTGTGTTACCATTAATGTGAATTCAGTCCTTGTGTTGACTGAGCTCTTTTTCCTTGTGGTTGTTGTTTGCTGTGTGCATCGTGAGGCCTTCACGCTGCTGCTGCTGCTGCTGCTGCTGCTGGTGAAATGTGCATCATCACCATGTTTGAGTATTGTGTTTGTAATGAGCTGAACTGGTTGCGCATCAGTTTGGGCCTTGTTTTGCTGTTGTTTGCTGGCTTTTAAGATGTACACATTCACCACATTTCACCCATTGTTTACACTGCTGCTGCACTCATTGCCAAACATAAGCTCACATCTGTGTGCTAATGGCTGTCTGCTGCTTATCAATGCTACATCATATCTGCCTCAAATGTTCACCTCAAGCTTGAGGTGCATGTGTTGCCCAAGGATCAAAGCTTCACGTCACCAAGGTAAGAGCTGCTTTTTCTAACATGTTTGTGTGTCAGCGCCTTGCTGTTTGTTGCTGCTTGCCGCTAATTTCTGCTTGTTGGCGGTTGCTATTAATTATGTTGATGATGATGATAATGTCTGGCACTTACATGCATGATGATACTCTGATACTGTGGATTTATGTACTGTTGAGATCTGAATCGTCACGTTTGAGTTATGGGCTGAATGAGTGTTTTATAGCTCACTACAAACTCGTAGATCCACCATGTGCTGCTCATACAGCATGGCTTGCTTCAGGAGCAGATTTGTATATTTGTATATAGCTTCATCAGCTGTTCATCATTTTGGCTTTAAACTTGCTCATTATACAGGATATCCTGTTTGTGGTACAACAGCCAGGGTTGCACATTTAGCTCCGCTAATGTCTGATTGGTTAAACAGACTAGCTGACCAAAGCTGGCAGATTGTGAACAGTCGCAAGAATCTCCAAATTAAACATTTAAGCAAAGTGTGTCACAGTTTTAAGCTTTAAAGCTCTCAGTCGGCACTTCCAGCATTTAAAGATGTGGCTGTCAGTTGGTCTCTGAAGCTAATGTTAGCTCAAGCAGCTAAGATGCACATTCGGGGGCTGTAGGCCTGATAGAATTATGCTAGCAGTTAGCCAGCTTCTACACTGTTGGTCAGGATTACTTACAGTTTGCATTATAAACCTAACTCTAACTGGACAACAGTGACTCTTATTAATTGAAATGCACACATTTTAAATAATAATAATACACTTTATTTGTATAGCATATTCAAGAGTGTTAATGAATAAAACCCACCCACAGCTCAGTGAAAAGTTGCAAAATATAACTCATTGAATAATACTAATAAAACAAAATTAAAAACGAGCGATGCTGTTATGATGAGCATTTTTTAAAGTATGCCTTGAATGTAATATCTCACCAAACGTGAGTGAAGTTTGTAAATCAGTTTTGTTTGAAGTTGGCTTTTCTTTGGCTGGCTGGTCTGATAAGAAAGCCCTGTGAGGACTGGTGTCGTCCTCAGCAGCCAAAAAGTCACAACAAGAATTTTTATCAGATTCCTTTTCATACACAGACCTGAGGTGTAATTCAAAGGAAAATAACTACAATTTGACTTATAATTGCAACAATATTTAAAAATAATGTTCAGCCTTGGCTCATTGCTGTTATTATGGAGCTGCTTCACTCTGCATTGTTGGCTTTGTCTGGGTTGTTGTACGTGCAGTACGCTGGTTTTTCATGTTGATTTATGTACTGGGCAGAGTGGCATAAGTACATCTGAGTTGTTTGACTGCAGGATGTTGCCTTTGGTCTTTGGGTGGTTTTGGTTCTTGTTGCAGTCACTTACTGTCTGCAGCTGATGTTGCATTTCATCTGTTCCTCTGTTCATATGATAAATCTGTTCCACATGAGTTGACTATGAGTTATTATCAACAGGCATTAGGATGCCAAATCTGTTTCTCTATCATCCATTGCTATGGCACAGCTGAGGGATGTCTGTGGAGTCATTACACATCTACTCTGCTGCATCAACATCCACATTTTTCTTCCTCTGAAAATAATAATTCAGTTACAGCCTTCATATCTTCATGTATTTGTCAGGTAACTGCACTGATGTCTGCACTGACTGCATTGAGCTTCAGGCTTCATTAGGACTATACCTTAATTTCTGAGAGGATTCTTGATTAAGAATTAAAAAGTACCATGAACTTGACCAGATTCTGTTCTCGATTTGCAGTCATACTTCACAGACGCATAGATCACACGGACTGTAATATCTGCTCGGTGTTGGCCTTCAAAACGCTCGTCGTGGTCAGGCTCTTGACTCTTGAATTAAGTAAAATCTGATGTGCAAACATGTGACGAAAGGAGGCATAAAAGTATGTTTGAGACTCTCATCTATTATTGAAGAGGCCACTAGATCCAGATCACATCAGGCCTGGGACAGTAGATAGTGTTTCATGGTGCCTTTGTCTTTAAATATTCTCCTAGATTGAAAGCTTCAAAGTAAACTTCAATTACTGCAGTGATTAGATCTGGCCTGCTCCATTAGAGGACATTCTAGCTCGGGGGGGACAGACAGCGAGAGCAGGGCGAGGACTCCCAGACCCCCAGCCAAGGAATTACTAACTATTGATCTTGCTGCCACAAGCCATCTGACAATGACATTATAGTTGTGTGGCTTCAGAAGGAGCAACACAGTTCAGCACAGGGGCTGACGTAGTCCCTGCAAAGCACTTAGACATGGGGATGAAATCCTGTTTCACTTGGGATGAGATGGAGAGCAGAGTGGTGCTGCTGGCTGCGGGTTGAACTTCCAGTTCATTTCAGTCTGAAACACACATGGCTCAGAGTCGTAGCTTTGACAATGTGGACTTCCACATCAGTCACTAAAGACACATCCTGTGCTGTTTTTCTTTCTTTATTAACAGATGCTTTGCAATTTGACAAGATAATAATCCAGCTCTTATGATCTGAGCTAACCAGCTGTGAGAAAAGTGTGTGTGTACTCTCATAAATGATGCAAAACTTGACCATTTGGCCATTTTGAGAAGATCAACATGCTATTTTTTCGAGGCGGGAACGTCTGACGTTTTGACTTATTCGTCCAGTCTTGGCCCAAGTGAAAATGTGCTCTTTGATGTTTTTGGGATCAACAAAACTCATCAAATTCACATTTCCTGAGAGGTTATCAGACTTGCATTAAAAGCGGCAGAAAGGCCTGATGGGACGGCAATGACATGTTTGCTAGGTGACTCTGAATTGCACACAACAAAAGACAAATCAGTGCAATGAGGAACATACATTCAAACAGGCATATCAATAATGTTACGCTTTGTGTCAGTGTGGAGGCCAGGTGTGTTGAAAACAATAAATTCTATTGAATTGAATGAATAACATTTTATCTTCATGTAAAAGTCATTAGATAGCATTCTGTAAGTCGTTACACGCCGCTCCTATCGGTGATGACGCAGACTGCCCAATGGCTGACCTTTAATAATCATTCCTACAATACGTCTTATGACTTCATGCAGCGCTTTTACTCTTATTTTTTTTTTTTGTGTGTGTGAGTCTTTTCACCTTGTCTTCTTTCAGGAAATTTCTAATATTTCAGCTGGTATTTTCTAATAAATCTTGTCTCTGCTAATAAAGAACTGGGTAACACCAGGGATAAAAATGCTCCATTGTCCAAGAACTTCATCGTTCTCTCCTGACAAAACCTGCTATTATATTTTGACTAATATATCAGAAGGCTGGCAAAGCAAATGTTTTAATGTTGCTGAAGCTCTCATGTTTCAGGAGCAGTCTGCATTCTGGGCTCTGTAGACCTTGAAACCAGCAGAAGGAGCAGGAATGACAGGAAAATGTATGACCTTGATAATGATGGTAATGATCCTGATGGTTTTCTTGGTCACAATGCCAATACTGTTAATAATGACAGTGATGATGATGGATATGATGATGATGATGATGATGATAATAATGGTGCTCCCAGTGATGGTGCTGGCGCTGCTGATGCAGCTGATGATTGTGGAAATGAGCATGTTGATAAGGCCGAAACATTTTCTTTGAGCATGCACGGCTGCTGATAACAGTACTGTAAGTCTACACTGATAGTCCCGCTGACCATCTTATCTGCTGCATCTCACTGTCAGACATCCACTTCCCTTTCCCCTCTGTTTGCAGGCTCCCGAAAACCATTAGAACAACCTGATCAGTGCTGCGCACACATCCGTAATCACGAAACAAACAGAGGAGGCAGAACTGCAGAAATATAATGCGCAGAGGAGGGTTTGTTTTTAAAATAAGTGCGTGGAAGAGGAAGGGTCTTTGGGGAAAGTGAGGAAGAACACGGGCTCTCAAGCAGCAGAGAGGGGAAGATGGAGACAGAGAGGGGGAAGAAAGGGAGAGCGAAAAGGCAGGGGGAAGATAGATCACGGTCCTGAGCGATTGTGACAAGCATAGACCCTATCAGCCGCTGTTTGTTTGCACACTCCCCTCTCTGCATTAAAGGAGCCGTCCAGGCCGCCGGCAGGCCGCGAGCGCTCCATCTCATCACCTGACACGCCAACAGATGTTATGGGCTGATAAGAGCCCCGCGGCCCCCTTCCCTTTGCATCTACGATTACCTCCGCACAAAGGAGAAGGGGCGGAGGAGGTGGGGAGGAGGTGGAATGGAGTGAGGGAAGGAGGCAGAGGAGGAGGAGAGGAAATCAAATACTTCATGATGACCTGGTGTAAAAAAAAATAAGAAATGAAATAGATGGAAGTGTGTGTGTGCGTGTGTGTGTGTGTGTGTGTGTGTGTGTGTGTGTGTGTGTGTGTGTGTGTGTGTGTGTGTGGAGGGGATGGGAGATTGAAAAAGGGAATGAGAGAAGGGAAGATGGTGGGGACACACTCATTTGTCCTGTATGAAGTGGTAAATGGCCTCGCCGTGCTTCCTGGCCCCATGCTGTTTGTCTCTGTCCTAATCGGCTTATTCCATAAGCACTGCTGCACCATCGTCATTAGGCAATGATAATGATATTATTTAACAGGGGATGAGAGAATTAAGGAGGCGCGCTATCTGATGGCTAGTTTTGTTCGCTGCCTCATTTCCTCATCCTCGGAAAATGTAGCATTTCCCAGTCGATAAGAATTGTTTTGCAATTGTAAAGATGCTTTAATAACAGCCACATCCATTGGCTTTATTGCCTAAAAACATCATTACTCCAACTTTTATTGTGTATTACATGGCTGGTTTGTTCTCCAAATAACACTAACTAAATTGGGATGTCAAAAAAAAAACAAACCCCGCTATGTGGAACATTGGTCTTGTTATGGCAAATGTAACCCAATCACTGCAGTAAATACATACATATCTCCGTCTCCTTCCCTCTGTCGCTTCCTCCTGATCACTAATTTATGATATAATTTAACAACGTTTCTATATTTGTTCCGCTAAACACTTTGCGTGGCATCAAATTACAGCTCACAAAAGATCATAGAAACCCAATATCATGCATCCTATTCTCAGCCAATCTGAATGGAGAGATTGTGTTTCTTTTCTTTTCCACTGCTTGGCTCCAAGTCCAGAGGGGGATAGATGACATTACTAAACACAAATCAGCCAATAGAATAAACAAACTCGGGGGATAAACAACAATGCAATCTCCATCTGCGCGTAAACAATATGGAGCGTGCATGTGTGTGGCTTCTCTTGATGAGATTGAATATGTGTAGATGATAAGCCGACCAAGGTAATCAATGCAGTAATGATGAGGGGGATGGAGGGTGAAATGGGGGCACCAGGTCCTATCGCAGGCCGTCATCAATGGAATTTCTAAAGCGCCTTGCCTGCCCTGTGTGTATGTGCGTGTGCACGTTTTCTGTGTGTGTGTGTTTGTGCGTGGAGCAAAAGCGTGACAAACGCGTCATTTCGTGTGCGAGAGAGATAAGCTCTAAATAATTGCAGTCTGACAGGCCTGAATAATGGCCAAATTAGACAGAAGGTGCACATTATTACGAGCGGCAAACATTCAAGGCTGGTTTGAGATGTAACTGGGCTTGATTAAGGCTCCGATGGTGGTGATGGTGGTGTTGTTAAACCCCCCTCACACGCTCGCGCACCCCACCCTAATCCTATTTCCCCTCTTCTACTTTTCCCACTTTCTTCTTCTTTCCTGTGCATTAGCATTGCGGGCTGCTCCACCGCCTTACCTGTGGACGACCTCCTGTTGAGCAGCAGCCCACACACTGAGAGCAAAAGAGGGATGAGCAAAGAGAAAGAGGATGAGGGGGGTAAAACGGCCACGGCCGTTGATAATCAGTGGATAAAAAGAGCGATACAAGGTCAGGGAAAGGACGCGGAAACAGTTGGGTGAAGCTGGGTTTGTGTGAAAGGAGCGATGGCGGAGAACAGAGAGAGGTGGCGGCTTTGATGTCGATCAGCTTTGGATTTGGTGTTTTGTCTGTGCTGCGGTTACGCCACGCTCAGGTAGAAAGATGAGAAAAGCCTTTTGGAAGCCTTTGCTTGGCTGCTGCTTACTTGAGGCCCAGCCCAAACAAGGAGCCTGTATCCACTGTACGGATCAGAGCCGGAGTACAGCATGACCTAATGGCAGAAAGACGGGCTGAAAAACGACAGCAACAAGCATGTAGTGGAGAGAAAACAGACCTAAAATCAATTTCTTCACCTCTGTGGCATAAATCATAGCATATACCAAACTAAATTACATCAAACTGATGTAATTTTCCACCAACTTTTAAAAAGGGAAAGCCACAGTTCATGCTTTTTCCAAATATAACATGGATTTTTGTTCAGTTTGGTGGTTAAACATCATTCTCATACTATATTTCAACCTCCCTTTAATTTACTATTAACACTGGAATGGGGGCAGCCTCCTTTGACGTGTATTGTAAATGACAGCCAGTGTTAAGTAGAGGATGTGTGATCCACAGAAACACACGAGCAGGTGATGGGGCAGATGATGGTTGGAGTCGTGTTTTCGGTGACTTGACATGTGGATGTCTGATATTCACTCTACTTTTTTGGTCTCCACCACCTCCAGAGGGAACCATCCGACTCTTTAGCTGCTAAATGTTGTTCACCAGGTAGCTGCTGACTTGTGCAGTGTGTTTTTCGAGCACTCCTGCTGAAAACACCTGCCTGCTGCACCTAAAAACAGCACCATGATAACAGTAAGAGTGAACTGAAATGAGTATTTAGCAACAGCTTTTAGATTCATTTTTGATTTGATTCGTCACTTCTGCAGGTGGAGTTTCCAAACAGGGAGTCGTGTTGGAGGCATCCCAGTTAGTTTGGATGGGACAGCGTTCTCTGATTTGGGCTTTTTTCTCAGTGAGAAGTGTTTTTTTTTTTTTTTTTCCACAAGCTGGATAATTTCAGTTTTGGAGCAGAACTCCCCGTATCTATTTCAAGCACCCATCTGATATCACCAGGAGTGATCAGATCCAGATCACACCCATAATCTCCACGCTGATCACTGCCCAAGCAGACGGTTATCTGTGAGCGTTCGTGATTGGGAGATTAGTGTTTTTAAATGCTTATCCGTGTAGACCTCCCCGAGGTAGTCTCTCTCCAGAGCCTCCGTTGAATCACAGACTCAGACACACAGATCCGACATGTTGGCTTTTGGGGGAGAAGGGAGATGATGGAGAGGATGGCTGGAGTGGATCATGTACATAATCACTTGTTTATCACCAGAGCATCTTGCCAAATCACTAAAGCGCTGCTCTAATCACAATAACCAGAGCAGCTGCTGCTTTCTCCTCTGTGAGCATCTTAAAACCTGCAATACATGGGGTCAGTTTAGGGTTACAGGTTTTTGAGAGCTGGTAAGAATGACATAGATATTTTGGGAAAAATCAGCTAATATTTGTTTTGCTAAGTATCCTCAAAAGATAATATTCTTCAATTGATATTGATTTTTCTCATGTAATTTCTGAAAATACTTGGACCAAAATGTCACAATAATGCATGAAAAAAAACATATAAATATTCAGTGTTTCAAGCACTGGGCTGTTTTTGGTGGGGTTAAGGGAAAAATGTGCCCATTTACACTTTTGTGTGTGTTAAATTGCCCAAAAAATGTATTGAAAGTGGCTGAAAGCTGCGAAGAAATGCAGGATAAGCTGTTCTTAGTGGTATCATCATTCTAGCAGCTTCTTCAAAGGAGGCATATTGTTGAGTTTTAACGTAAAATATGATCCTTAATGCTGCTGTAATTGTTTCAAAAATAGGAAATGTCTAGCTGATTGCAGGTAGTCAGTATCTTTCCTTAGGTTTTCATCTTGTAAGAGTGACACAAATCTCTACAGTAAAACAGCGATTACTTCCGCTGCCATTGCTCCTAATATTAACATGCATGCATCCTTTTGTGAAATCTGACTTGAACATGTCACAAGAGTTAATTCGATTTTCCCAAAGAAACCTCTATCCTATTGATCAGTTCTGTAATAAATATCCAGTTAAACTACTCCAACACTTCACCTTGCCTGCCCTGTGGGCCAAAAGCAGTGTATCTCTGATCCGAGTGTGTGTGGCTCTGAGTAAGAGTGTGTTTCTGTGTTTGGGATCAGGATGAGATCAAATCCTCCATACACAAAAAGCTTCCTGCTATGTATCTGCTGTCCTCATCTACCTTGGCCTGGTAGGAGATGTTCTAGTGCCAGTAGGACGGAGGGGAAACTTCAAACACTAAATAAGCGTTATCTGCTCCCAGTGCTCGGCTGAGATTAGGAGGGGAGTAAAGGAAGCCAGCAGAAAGGAAAAGAAAGGAGAGGAAGCCAACATAAAGGAAAGGAGAGGAAAAGAAGCCAACAGAAAGGAAAGGAGAGGAGAGGAAGCCAGGCAAAGGGAGAATGGAGAGGCAGAAAAGAAATGAAAGGATAGTAATTCAGCAGAAAGGGAAGCAAAGGAAAGCAGAGGAAGAAAGAAGAAAGGAAAGGAGGTCAGCAGTAAGGAAAGGGAAGAAAGTTAGAGGAAAAGAAAGGAGCCAGTGGAAAGGAGATGAAGCCAGGGAAAAAGAAATGAGTCCAAAGGAAGGGACAGGAACTCGGTGGAAAGGAGAGGAAAGGAGGCCGGTGGAAAGAGGAGGAAAGGAAGGTAGTGAAAAGAGGAGGAAAGGAAGCCAGTAGAAAGAGAAGGAAAGGAAACAATTAGAAAGGGAAAGAAAGGAAGCCAGTGAATAGAAAAGGAAAGGAAAGAGGCCAGTGGAAAGGAAAGGAAAGAAGGATAAGAAGCCAATGAAAAGGGGATCAGAGGGAAAGACATTTGACAGCAGGTGAAGGATACAAGGGGAGTAGAAAGAAGACCAGATGTGAGTGTCTTTTAACCAATGCTAAAGTACCCCCACGCTTCCCCGCTAAAGAGCGACAGAGTCAACCCTGCCTCCTCTTCCAAACGAGCGTCTATCTTTGGAGAGAAGCGCTTGTTTTTGATTCCATTACCCAGCCGAGGTGTGGGGTGAGAGGGTGGCAAATGGGGGAATTTGGGAGTGCTTGGCGAGCAGGCGCAAGGGGAGAAAAGCCAGTTTGGGAAGCAGCGGTGGAACCACAATCTCTGGAGTCCATTCTGTCCCTGCCGCCCTGTGATCCCCACAGCAATTAAAGGCAAGGAGAGCGAGGCCACAGGGAAGTCCAACAAATCACGCCCACGTCGAGATGCACTGGGGCTTACTAACAAATGTATTATATACTGTACATACGGAAAGGTACCGAGAAACAGACAGCGAGGGAGTTTAAAGTGAGATTTATTCCTTGTAACAGTGAATCAGAAGGGATTCAGAGGATTCACAACAAAATGAGGAAACACTTGATTTCGCTTTTATTACCCTACTTGACAGCTATTTTATTCAGAGTTATTGCTTTCCCTCCTTATGCTGCTTTCCTTTCAGTGGACACTGTAACAGGTTTGGACGTCTTCAGCGTAAAAGAGAGTGCATGAAATATCAAATATCATCATGTTGCTTAACGCTTAAAGGGGCAAGATTTCACTCCGAAAAAGTACATTTACTCATCATGAGAAGTACTGGCAGGACTACCAGCAGCACCAACTTCAAGCACAGTGCTCAAGTCTAGTTTGAATTTGCCAAATGAACGTCCTTGTCTTGAGAAAACTGTCTGTTGGAGCTTCCTGTACTTCGTCCAGCAGACTGTTTGTTACTAGAACTGAACTGAATCGAACCGTGGTTCAGTTCCATTTTTCCTGTTTTTGTCGGACAAAGCTTCGGCTGTTTGGTCCGGGCCGTGGTCTGGAGGAGGCCTCACACCTCTCATTTTTGACTTTCACCCAGGAGACCTCTGTTCATGTCTCGAGTTATACTCAAAGTCAATGTTGGCTTATTTTAACTTGTACTGGAGTTATTTAGCATACGTAGCATTAATGTTTTTAACCCAAACCATCATCTTTTCCTAAACCAGAGCAAACTGAAGGGAGGAAATCAATGCAGACCTTTTCTGAAAGTGTGTTTTGTCTACCAAATTACGACTCCAGCGGTGTTCTTTGAGACCGGTTTGTACAAGGTGTTGGTCAGATACTTATCACTTTGAGGTAATTCAATCAGAAAACTGCCTCTTTTTCACTCATTTGTCTTTCTCACGCTGTGCGTCGTACAAGCGCACCACTGTGAACACGCTGGAGCATAAATCTTTTCATCTGGCTCAGCTTTTTCATCTTATCTCACATTCATAACTCATGAGAAGACAAGTGAAGCAAAGCAAATACACAGGAGTCAAAACTTTTACAACTCCCCCAGAAGATCACAGGAGAGTAAATCAGTATTATACACCCACTGATTTCTCACTTTGTCACACACCAACTAACACTATTACATCATTACCATAACAAGTTTGGATCTTCTGTCGTTCCCCTGTTGGATGGAGCTCGTGGACGTCCTGATATTTTGATCTCTTGCTGTGTTTTCTTACTCCTACACTGTCCAACAAGGAAAAAGGGAATAAAATAACACCCTCATCTGACCAATCGCAGAGAACGATAGTGAGATTCTCTCCATCCGTCATCGTAGGATGATCCTAAATCCACATCACATCTCTTCTCACACCCCCAGTTTTCACTTTAAGTTGAATATCACCACTCACTCTTTGCCGGAGCTTTAAAGCAGTGCCAGTGGCCACCCACTCCAACTCTTATCCCTCTTCTTCCCCTCTCCTCCAATGTCCATCAGTCATTGTTTCCTTCCCATCCTCCTCCTCCCCTCTCCTCTCCCCCTCCTTCCCCAACCCTTTGGCTTTGATCTTGATTTCTTACCAGGAAATATCTACCAAGGGTCCGTCCTGCTACAATAACATTCAATAAAAGAACACAAGGGTGGCCAAGACCGGACCACTGATAGTGGCACGATTTATGGGCTCTGCTCGCTTGTTTGCTACAACACCCCGGCACTTACACACACACACACACACACACACACACACACACACACACACACACACACACACACACACACACAGGTTTATACATCACAGAGCACATCGCCTTGGTGCATCAGTATCTTGTATTGTCTTAATTTTGTTATAATCAGCACAGTATTTGGTCCTGGTCTTATCAGTTCACCATATTAGATCTGATCCTGGAGAAACTCGATTTCTTTTGGCTGACGGGTTTGATTTTTAGTCTTTTAAACTAGAAGAAGAGGAAGAATCAGACGGACAATCCCCTTTATTTGTCACACATCACATTCATGCGCATGCCATGCAATTGGTGAAATTTGTCCTCCGCATTTGACCCATCCTGGTTGTCCTTCCTCTGTGGCAGACCAGGAGCGGTGGGCTGCCAGCCAACTGGCGCCGGGGACCCAGTTTCCTCTCTCATCATTGGTCAGGTGGTGATCTTCTTGCATGTTTTTAATGTTTTTTTTTTAAGGAGGCATGGAGACATGCAAACTCAGAAAGGCCCTTTTTCCTCGAGCAGCAGGCACCGAAGGAGGACACAGTGGGAATCGAACCTGGGACCTTCTAGCTGTGAGGAGACAGTGTTTCCACCGTTCCACCATGCCACCTGACAGAATTGAGTGCATAGCAGCTGTGAAACATCTCAGGTGCTTGCCTTTCATAACACTGAACTCACCTTACAGGGTCTTGATGTGGTCAAAACCGTAACAGGTTGCATGATTACATGCATCCAAATGTTTCTTTAAAGAACTATGTCGTGGTTGTGGGAAAACTGTTTTATTTGGGCTTTTTGCCTTTATTTGACTGAGACAGGTGAAGAGGCAGACAGGAAACTGGGAGAGAGACACGCAGCAAAGTTCCTCATCTGTAATCGAACTGGCGATGGTTGCTACCATGTGGTATACCACTCGGCTACCAGGACACTCATAGTTTTTGGTGATAAACCTGATCATTTTTAAAGGTTTTAATAGCTGCTCTGAATTTCTAGCAGCAGCCGCAGCGGCTTCAATCAAAGCGCCTCTGTGGGTTTCAAGGTTCCCGTTCCAGAAACTTTACATCTGACATCTTAGTTGGGCTTTGTTCCTCGATGCTGTAAGAATAAAAGCGCTTGCTTTGGCCTGAAGCAAACCACATCAAATCAAACACAAGCTGGGCTGTAGTTGTTGTTGTTGTTGACACTTGTCTCAATCCCCTTTGTTCCAATGTCCATATCACCAGCCCACCGCACACAGACGCCTGTCCAAACAGGACTACAAATGGCTGCCGTCCCGCAGTCTTTAACATGGTGTGGGACCGTGCACAGCTCCTCAGCCTGCTCTAGAAATCCGCTGTGACCAACGCCGTCCGACCGGACAAGAAAAGACAGCGTCCCCCGATGCCTCGACCCCTGAGGGCTGGAACTGAGTGTTACGCCGCTACCCACAAACCGGTGGGGTATCAGCCCCACTGCGCCCACATTCCCTCGGCCGGAGCGGAGCGTCGCTGTTACGGGACGCACCTCTGGGATTCGTTCCCCGTCCCGCTTGCGGTCCCGCCGCAGTTATCTGCTCAAGGCCAGGGAGCAGGGACGAGCGTGGGACGGAGGGGTTGGACCGGGGCGGGGGGGGGCAGCACCGATCCATTTTAGGACGGTGAGGGATCATCATTGTCTCCCGTCTCACCCTGTCACTTACTGTTACCAAACCAGTGGCTGACATCCTGTGCATTTCTATGTGTGCGATTCCACAAAAACAGTTCTGGATGTGTGGTCTTGGCATCGAAGTCGCACACGCGCACTTTACAAGCGAGCACACACTCTCTCTTTCTCGCAAACACACACTCTCCATACACAGACACACTGTCATCACTACAGGCGCTTCTCAGCAAACCTACACATCGGATTGTGAGTGGTACAGCTCTTCCTAGCAGACTGTGTGTGGGAGGGACAGAGCCACAGGCGCTAAGTGTCTCTATAGCCCATGTGAAATCACATGTAGGCTGCGATGAGCCTCCAACCATACCAGGCACAATCACATGGAGAAACCGAGGGAGAGGGAGCTTTAGAAGACCACCAAGGATAGCAGCATGGCGCAGGATGCCTGGGCTGTCTTCGTGTTAAGGCCTTTTTCTTCACTGTTCCAAAGTATTCACCACTTAAAACAGATTAAGAGCTTGGGGAATAAACAGGCCCGATGCTACGAAGTGGGGAAACACAGGAGGAGGGTTTCGGGAATTAGAGAGCAGGACGAAAGGGAAAGAAGCCTTTCAGGAGATAACGCCTCGAGAGGCAATCAGGATTGTTCCAATATTAAGGCGCTTGTGATGAAACAGATGAATGGATGAACAAAAGGGGGGGAGAATAGACACTTTTGGATTGCTTCATGGCAAAGGATCTACTTTTTCATAATTTGCGATCTTCCAAAGCTCAGTTTTGGACTCATATGAATAGATAAGATTGTTAGACGGCGTCTACTGTCGTTCTTGTGTTCTTTGTTGTGCAATAACATCTCTTAACTGTGTATTTGAACTAAAGACCGCCATCCAAAGCAGACCCTCAGGCCATACACTCAGCCTGTTTCTGTTCATTCTGGCTCGCTTTGGAGGATGGAGGAGGTGGATGGTGAGCGTGATGAAGCTTTGCCGGCATGTCTCCATCCTCTTCCTCCACATTTTCCAGTCCAGTGTTGTGTCTGTTGGGGCAGAGTCCTTTGAGTGGGAGAAATGCATCAGATTAGACTCCCATGCATCTGATTAGCTCCTAGGGGATGGAGTGATATAATGGTTTACATTTTTAGTCTGCTATTAGTCCGGATATAATCGCTGTCCACTTCTGATATAATGGGTCTGATGTGTTTTTGGTCTATTGATAACGTGGAAATGCAAATAATCAAACACAATGAGGACTTGATAGAAGAAAACCGCAGACATGGCAGAGCCAAAGGAAAGTCTGAGTGGTGGTGTTTCCAACGAGTCCATTATTTTTATTTTTAGTTCGAAGCGTTACAGTTTTTAAAGCTGCAGCAGCAGGTGAATATTAAAAAGACAGAAAGAAAACCTGCAGTATCAACTAGAAGACAGACAGCAGGACGAGGATCTAAGAAGGAAGCAAGTCCAAATCCTGAGCAGCTGAGTTCAGAGGGCATCTGGTTCTTTCACAAAGTAAAAACATTTTGGTAAAAAAGCAAATACCAAGTTAAAGATTCAGCTTGATGCTGAGCAGCTATGACTGATGCTGAATTAAATGAAGTGTTCTGAATTTGGCGTCTTCGTCACAGCCGTCAGTGAGAGCGATGGGTGACGTAGTAATGAGATCATTTCATACCAAACTGATGGAAAAAATTTCTCAGAAACAAAATTGAAATAATTACAAGCTGATGACCAGCACTGAGGATATCATTAAATCATCTGTGGCTGTGCTTATTCGTACCTGGTGCTGAATCAGAGTTCTGTGGTCGAAATAATCGTTCAAAGATTAAAATAATGGTGGTAACCGTCATTCAAGTAGTGGCACAAACTTCCGGCTTCAGTCCAGAAATAGCAGCGTTAGCATCGGCCTTGCTGAGTTGCACACGAAACTTTTGGTGAATTGATGTTGTGGTCATCACAGGATTTGACACGGAGGGTCGAAACCGCGTCGGATCGCCGCCAAAAACCTCAGACGGAGCCCAGAGTTTGAAAGCAGCCGCACACTCGGATCAACAAAAGAGAAGAGACAGTCAGAAAGTGAGGGGGAGGCCGAGTGGATGCTGCTGTTAATCCCTCATCGATTCAGTCATGCTGTTTTTATTTTTTATCTGCGAGCGCTGGGGACCTACAGAGACACAGCCGCCTTTTTAAAATAACATTTAACTAAGTTGCCATAATGATGGTGATGATAATAGAGAACGCCACCAGCGAGCGCGGTGGGCGTCATTGTGCCTTATTGGCCCCCCCTACTGATTTGATTTGCACAAAAGATGTGAGGGAGGAAGATGATTACCATAACAAACACACACTTGCAGGCGCACTCTTCCCCAGGGAAGTGTCAATCTAAGTGGGAGAGTATGTTGACATTTATAACCATCTGGGGGGAAACATGGTCGCTATTTCTCAGCTGTTTAACTTCAATTAGGGGAGGAAGGAGGGGGCAGAGGGGAGAGGGGGGGGACGACTTGTTACCGAATGGTTAAGTGGTGGCAGAATAGGCGCTTAAGGGGGAGACACATTTATGGGCGTCTCCTAAAGAGTTTGCATTGTGGCCCGGCCTTTGTGGCTTCACATTGATGGAGGACTGCTGATAGCTGTGGGAGATTATGCACTGATGGAGGACGTTAATGTGGACCTGGACCTTTTTTTTTCTTTTGCTGAGTGATTACACCAGCGAGGCTTGGAAGTTACATCCATTCACCTGAAAGCCAAACAAATATCTCACACCTTTCTTTTCTAAGGTCACGTCAGAAAACGCCACGCAGCACTCGAAAGACTGGGATGGTAGATCCCAGTGGGCTGGACCAAGAGTGAAAGACGGGCAGAGAAGACGAGGGGGTGGGGGTGGGGGGAACACCAATAATAAAATGATGAGGAGGGAAAAAAGGTCCTATTGGACAGGAAATAAAGTGTCCTGTCAGTCAGTAGCTGCGGCGCTGCCACAGTCACGTCTCCCAGGTTATTGCTTATTGTTTACTCCCCTCTGAAAAGGTCAGAGGTCATGGCGACCACATCTATTCCTCTCTCCCGCCCGCTCGGCCCATTCTTCTCCGAGCACGAGGAGGAACAAAGAGCGATGGCGGGGGCGGCGGAGGGAGAGGGATGGGGTGTGCGGTTGGAAGGCGAGTTGGTGGCGGCGGTGGCGGCGGGGTAGCGGTGGAGGTGGTGGTGGGGAGTGGAATTAGAAAAAAAAATATAGAAAGGGAGAGCAGCGATCAGACAGCACTGATAAGGAGAGGAGGCGGGGGCGGGGGTGTTGCTGTGAGGGAGCATGGAGGGGGGCTGATGTGTGTATTCAACTCCGGGCTGACTCCTCTTATGCTAATACAGCCAATTTCCTCTTTTATTTCATTTCTGGAGCCGAAATCTGCGATCTGCGATAAGGTTGCCGTGGCGACCGCCTGTTCCCCGGGCGGATGCGGGCAGCCGTGTGATGGAGATGTGTAAGTCGGCGGGAGCAGCAGGGAATGAATAATTTAAAACTCCACCAAGCTGGAGAGATAAGAGAGAGCAGGGCTGAGGCCTCTCTCTCCCCTCTCTCACACTCACACACACACACACACACTCACACTCACACTCACCCTCCATCTCCCTCCCTCACCCTTCCCCACAATCCATCTCTCCACCTCACCCCTTCTAACTCTCAATCCCTCCTTCCCTGCGCCCCCACCCATCTCTTTCACTTTCTATTTCTCTCTGCGGACATCTAAGGCTTCATCCTCTAAAGCAAGCTGACCTCCAAGGTCAAGGGCATGATGGGTAATTGAACCGGCGGTTTGGGCCGGCTGGGATCAGGCCTGCGGATGATACAGCAGAGACAAGAGTGGATGGTGGTGGTGGTGGTGGAGGAAGGCCCGCGCTCCAATCCAATCTGCCGTTCCTCCTCCTGCTCGATTTAAACACGATGGATTCTGAAGCGCCTCCTGCTGCCAAGCGCGCGAGCGTTCGGCGAACTTCGTTTACTTCAAGTTAAGCCCACTTGGCTCGTGTCGTTCCTGCATTAGTCACTCGAACAACAGCGGCTCTCCAGCGCACAATGGCCCGACACTTGAATGTAACACATGCTTGGAATAGTTGAGTGTTCCAGCTCAGCGGTGCTCCTGTGTAAACACACAGGCTTCACGGTGACTCCGTGTCCTGAGATGTGTGTGTGAGTGTGTGTGTGTGATCAGGGTGTGGTTGGCACAGGTGAGGCAGTTGGCTATTATAAGCAAATATGCAGCCGTTGGTTCCCAGTGTGTCTGAGGCTGGTTTGTGGTTTTCGTCTTTTATTTTAATGAGGATCATCGTGGTGTGGTTCCAGCCCGTGGTGGAGAGTAATTAGGTGCAATAGCTCAAGTACTGCATTCACTTTTTATGTACTTGAACTTAAGTAATTGCATTTTTGTGATACTTCCTCCATCTACTCCAGCACATATTGGACGTTTAACTCCAGAATATTAACTTAACTCTTGCAATCTTGCAAAACATCTTATAAAACCAGCAATAAATTGATCCTAGTCAGTGTATTCAAAGCCTGATGCGCCACAGAGCTCCATTGTTGTCCAAGAACTATTAAAAACACACCACCATGCTGTTGCACTGACGTGTTCCTCCGTTACATTGTCAGCCCCACACACACGGTCCTGCAGGAGACACTAAAACACCAAATCAGCTAAAAATAGTCCCCAACAAATGCACCATTAACTCCTGCTTGAGCACCATTTGCTAAAAACTACAGCTGGTTTTAGAGAATTCATCAGCTTTTTTCTGACTTCAAGTGGACCCAGTGGGCTTTGAGCTGAGTGCAGGGTAGAGGATTCAGAGAGGACTGAGAAATGGACGTTGTTGCTTATTTAAGTTAAAGACTAGTAAGTTTTTTAGTACCTCGTTTGGAGACTCCATCATAGAAAAGGTGGAGCAGCAGCATGCAAAACCTGTTGCGTTAAACTTTGTTTCACCGTCTCCTTTTGGAAGACGACACCTGAAACCACTAAATAAGGTTGATGTTAATAAAGAGCAAGTGGGTCTCATCAAACTGGCAGCAGTTTATCACAAACCCCCTCTGTGGACGACATGCAGCAGTGTGAGAGGATCCTGGAGGGGTTTTTCTTTTAATTTGGAGTTTCTGGAGGCGACCGTGCAGGTCACTGGCTCGGCCGCTCAGCTGGTCGGGGCAGTGTGTGTTACGTTTCATGCTCGACTCCTGTCTGTCTGGCCCGCCAACCTGTTTTCATTCCACAGCCGCAGCAGATAAACCGGGTTATAAACACCCTGCGGGTCACGTCCAGGTGAGGGGTTCACGGCGAGGTGTGGCTGGCCAACGCCCGCCTCCCTGCACGCGCTCCTTCCTCCTCTCCCTCCCTCCCCTGGTGTAGGGACCTGTCCTAAAAAGACACAAGCGGAGGGGAAAATCAGAACAAAAAAGCTGATTCATAAACAAGCCACACAGGGCGCCCGCACAGGTAATCTCAACCCAAGCGTGAAGCCTTCATCCCCGTGGCGCCAGGAGGCAGCTCGCCCCGCCAGGACGCACAAGCACACACACAAAGTTGAGGGAAAAAACCTTAAAACAATGCACATTACCTGCATCCTCAGCCCTGATGCTTCTGCATCTAAGCCTGAAGCTCTAAACGTTTTTAATTCACGCGTCTTGTTTCTGAGCAGACGCTTTAAAAGCCATGCTCGCTGCACGTCGTCAGTGTGAACAGCAGCTTTCATCTGAGCACCACATCTCAGCCCGCATCCTCCGAGGTCTTCTTCACATCAAGGGGATGAGAAATGTGTTTTGTCTGCCAAGTGCAACATCTTGCATTCCGGCACCTGACCCGAAACGCTCAGAACGACACGTACGCCGCCGCAACAAACACGCAAACAAACATGCACAGAGATCCAAACATGCATCCTCTGCACAAAACACCTGCAGCTCCTCCGCCGGACACATGGTGGCACTACGTACTTATTGGAGACCTGCAGCTTTGGGTTCCCTCCATCCTGCCTTGAACATGGAGTCCCACCAAGCAGAACAGAGGAAAACACACACACACACGCACACACACCTAGCAGATACTCCAGATTACATTGATAATACCAAAAATATTGGCCCATAGAAATAATACAACACAGCGATAACAGAATGCTATCTGGTTTGATCATGATACCACAACTAAACGCAGGCAGAATATCAACTCTCACAAACAAGAAATAAGAAACTGGGCCTCACATCACTGAAATGACAAAATAAAACAAGACTGACGCCCTCTGTGTGACGCCAGTGAAACCCAGTAGCTCAAACCGTCTTGATGTGGCTGATGAAAATTACCAAGTGTAAAAGTGGTTGCAGCTTCTCTATGTGACGCCATGTAAATAGAGCAGTTTTAAGAGGCTTTCAGGGCTGCGTGTGAGCAAATATGATTTCATTAAACAGGATATGAGCTCTCTTTTCTGATGGCTGTTAATCTAGATTAAGGTTTGTCTGGATTTTCACAAATAGATGTTGGAAGAATTGCGCAAATTAAATAAACCGCAGTCATCAAATCTATTCAAACAGGGTCAAAACGTGGAGGAATTTCTGCTCTTTATTCAAACATTATTATCTCTTTAATTAAATTATTCCCAAATTATTTCTCTGTTAAAATTGTAATCTATATAAAGGAATAATAATAACTTTAATATATTTGCTTTAAATGGGGAGATTTGCCTGCATGGGATGCACATCAATCTGTTTTCTGTTTTTTGAAAGGCACTGGTAGATTTACATTTGTTTAATTATGGAAGCCTGCGATCGTCTCTATCTGAACTGCGAGTGTGGAGAAAGAATTGTAGGGCCTCAATTAAATCTGATGTTAATTAAATCTGATCTTGTTTTGTGTATTAATCAAGCGGCAATTTTAATCTAGTGAATACACAGACTGTAATAAGAAATGTGGATATAGAGGGAGAGCAAGAATTATTTTAATTTCATGCTTGTGATGAATGTTTTTTTTTTTTTTAATATTTTATTTAGCTGACTTGCATTAGTTCCTAATCTCCCCTCCAAAGCCCCCCCCCTTCCCTTCCCTCAGTCTGTCTTTATGCAATCTGAGCATCAGATTCATCCAGTGCTAAACGTCTGCACACATATAAAGAGAATGTGAAGCAGCTTGCATAATTTGGCCTACATTCAATGAGGTGTCTTAATAACTGCTGGTGAGTTATTATGTGAAGAACTCTTCTGTGGAAAGGCTTTTTTTTTCTTTTTTTTAAATTAATATTGATGTATGAAGGCTAATTCATTTTCCCCAAAGAGCGCAAAGAATGCAGGCTTGTTCCATGTAAGTGCTCGGATTTTTTACTTTTTATACTTAAACACTTTATTTATCTGAAATTCTGTTTGTGCATCCACCTATGAGTGCGTGTGTGTGTGTGTGTGCAAACAGAGCGTGCACGCCTGCGTGTCTGTGTGTGTGTTAATTATGTTTACATCAGCATTAAACTGCACTCTTATCAGATGTACTATTCCTCTTCAGAGGCAGGTTCTTGGTAGAGTGACACCAGAGATAAGTGGGAAAATTTACTCTGTGGTCAGCAACTCTTTCCACAGATACACACACTTTATTTCCTCTGGTTATTTTAAGCAAATGTTCCTCCTGAATGCAGAGATAGAGAGGGAAACACAACCTCTATCCAAACCACATTAGGCTAATTAACAAACTCATTTAAAGCCGGAGAAATATTGATTGCCATACATTTGGAGACGTAGGGGATGGAGGTGAGGGGGAGGAGGAAGTCAGGGGAAATAAATAAATAAGAGTCTGGCAGGTGTATGTAAATTGTTTGTTGGCAATGGAGAAATTTAAATTACAGTTCAATCAGAGAGGAGGAGAGAGGGGGAAGAGAGTGGTGAGCACCCTGTGATTTCCCGTCTCCACGCTTAGTTGATATTTCACTGGGTGAGGATTGAGCGCTACGGGTGCATTTCACACCCTGAATGAGAAAGGCAATCTCGCTCAGCCGACTAGAACAATAATTAGAATGGAGATTAAATAAAAATAATTAGAAAAAGTTCATCTAGTTTTGATGTATTAATTATTCCGCCCCTGCTTTATTCCAAGTCTAATTATCTGCTTCAGTGAAAATGCCAAGATTTTCTGTGAGTCATAAAAAATTACATTCATGTAATTATGTCAGCAATTTGGGGGGAAGTCAGCTAAGCAGAGCGTCGGCTCTCTACTCCCCCCCCAGTTTAAAGTAAGTAACTTCTAACTACTTATAACTTATAAGTTAATACAGTCCCTTTCAAGCCAGGGGTATAAATAATAGAATGCAATGGGAGATTATTTACTCTTTAAATGAGGAGCTGCTCTCTCTCTGCTCTCCCAGCTCCCGACACTTCCCGCCTTCACACTCGCACGCTCTGCACACCACAATGAAAACAAGACGAGTTTTTATCCATTCTTGGTCAGTAGATAATAATTTGCATATAAATGGAAATATTTATTGTGACAAAAAATAAGGAAAGGGAGATGTAGGAAGTAATATGCTCATTTTTCAAAAACTCATGGGGCCCAACTGTGATATCTGTATTTTAGGAGTCAAGCAGTTTAAAAAATAAGACGAACTGAATCTGGGAAAAAAAGAGAATAAATAAATAAATAGCGGGAGAAGAAAGGGAGAGGGGAGCCAAGGGAACCTTTTAAGATGTTTACTACACAAATGGAGTCTCCAGAGAAGACAGCGTCCTGATGAAATATGAGAGATAGCTGTCGACATTCTGTACTTTTCTCCTGGCTGTGTAGATGGAGGCAGGCAGGCTGGAGGACTAAGCTGTAATGACTTCCCTTCCTCTACCTGACTCACCGGGGGAAACCAATAAAGTTACAAAAATAAACTTTACAGATGTGGAAAATGTATTACCGAGATAGGAAATAGGTGACTGCACTTGAAAAGAAATCGAATATTGAAGGTGCGCCCACCCCCCCACCCTCCAAAAAAAAAAAAAACCTTAAAAAAATCCAAATGCAAATGTAAACACACTTTACATTTATTTCATTCAGACTGTAAAGTGATACATAAAAGTGTGAATATCTTTAACATTTTTCTTTTTTCGATAAGTCACACAAGGTGGCATGGAAATGCAAACCTTGGCTTACACAGTAATCAGTGAGACCGGGCGCTTTGAAATACAGGGCTGCATGAAAATACATGGTGCAAACATGCTAAACGGGCTCTCGCTCAAGCCAGGTTTGTTAGTTTTGTGTGTGCTCTTTTCAAACTTAAATTGCCATTCATAAGCACCTTTAAACACGTGAAAGTTGCCTCTTTTTATACTGTTTGGATTCATTAAATTATAACCAGTGTGGTGCGCCGGCTGCACACACGGCTGCTGCGGCTCCTATGTGGAACCAATATGCATTCAAATACAACGTATGTGAGCGTATGTACACAGTGCAGATGTGATTGTGGAGGTGTGGGATGCGTGTTAGCCTAAACTGATTGAAATCGATAGGAAACAGGAAGAGGTGTAGAGTATTACATTGTCGGTCGTTCTGGTACAGCAGAGATGTTAGCGTGCTTGCTCCCCATGTAATGGCTTCACATGAGCATACATACATATGAAGCCCCACAGCAGTGAGCTCTGAACAGATAAGGGCTAAAGCTCTTTGACTTTCTATTTCCTTTTCAGAAACCCGGCCGAGACTCCAGCTGTCAGGGTTCCTGTTCCCTGTTCTCCGCAATATTGTTCCCATTTTCTTGATTTAGACGTTTGTTCCAAGTTTGTGAGGCTGAATTTGGATCAAATTCACAGGTGAGGGCAAAAGGGTTTGACAAAGGAAGCCAATATTTTGTGCTAACGTGCAAAAATCAGCTTTTTTTTGTTCCTAATTTATTCATATCTCGTCTTTAAAGCAGAAGAAGCCAACATTTTGTACTAGATGTCAGTGTCTTCTAAGAATTTTCAGGTTTAAAATGTGCAAAAATCTCCTTTTTGTCTCATGTCTTGTCTTTGAAACATGAAAACTGAAACACATGCTGATGCAGGGTTTTCTTCAGCACTGCTCTGATAGTGGGGAAAGAAGAACTTTGAAAAACACAAAACAAATAAATCTAAAGAAAAGAAAAATTTGTCAAGGCTTCAGGAAGTCACCTGCATCATTCAGATGTTGGACTTCACTGGCAGGTTGATAACTGATGTTTAATAAAGGACCGACAGCACCCTGACACACGTGCAGACTGACACCCACCCTGACATATTTCTGATCTGAGACCTGCACAATCCGGCTGCACATTTCCATATTTCTGAGTCTGAAAGCGTTTGTGCAACAGAAGCAAGTGTTCACAGATAGATTTTCTCATCCTGTGCAGCCTCGTGCGTTCTCATTCGCTCTCTTTCTCTGGGCCCTCTATCGGCCTCTCGCATCTGCAGAGGAGACACCATATAGGAGTGGTGGTTATCAGGCTGTGATCAATGCGAGCAGGAAACATGCTGATTAGAATATGAACAGACCACAGAGAGGAAAATATGGCCACACACACAGAAGCAGTCCCACCTGCTAAGTTTTGTGTCTTCTTTGCAAATGTAATTCTTCTGATTGAATTTCACAGTATGACCACATGCAAGAGACTTTACTCTTAATATATGAACACATCTGAGCGTTCTTCCTCCCCTTCAGTCAGGGTTGAGTCAATGGGGAGATTTACAAGCAGTCCATTTCTAAAGGCTCACATTTGACTTCTGATACTCAGAAGTCGCTCCTCTCGCTTTGAGAAGCAGTGGAGTGTGCACAGGTCTCCCCCGCGTTGTGAAATAGTAGGTTTGGTTTTTAAAGAAGTCCAGGAGCTTAACTGCACCTCCACCACCATTGTTAAAGTTCCAAACACTGACTTTAGGCCGGATACACAATGCCCGACTGAACGAGCTGTGTACCGCTGCTGCCCACGTCTTCTCTAGGTGGATTTGGAGCAACATGTGCTGGATAGTTATTATTTTATTAGTTTTTATGTGCAGTTGCTGTTTGTTCTTTTTTGTGTTGCTGTACTGTCCACTTCTTAAGTTCAGATGTCGTGTATTTGTCCTGACAAATATCATGAAACAAACTTGAACTTGAATTCAGACATCATACTAGTAGCAGTGATAGTACTCATAATAATAATAATAATAATAATAATAAAAAAACTAAGACCTGAGGTGCTTACAGAGACACTGAATGAATGAAAACAGGGACAGAATAAATTAATCGAACGTCAGATGGAGAATAAAACCCTCTTGATTATAATAATAGTGAAACTAAGGATGAAAATAGAATACAATCACTGAAATGATGCCAGTTAATCAACAACAAATTTCAATTACTTTTTAAAGTAATTCAAACAAAACTTTTGCTGGTTTGAGATTCTCAAATTTCCTCCACGTCCCAGGTCGTCATAGATTGTCCCGCTTTCAACCTCGGTGTCCCGAATTCTGAGAAATATCAGTTAAACAGTAAAATGTCCCAGTTTTCACCACCATTGATGGAATAACTCTAATAATATGTCTGTTTTCGGTGCTTACACAGATGTTTGTGTTCTGTCCCAATATGAAAACATCAACAATTAACAGAACACTTTGACGCTTCCTGGCAGTGTGCTAACGGTTAGCTGTGGTGCTAAAGGACGTTTCCTCCCTCCTTTGTGAAGTATCCAGCAACGAAAACGCTGCGTTCATGGCGTCCGTGATTGCTGTTGGTTGGGGTGCTGAGTGCGGAAATAATGTTAATTGTCCCCCATCCTGATGAAGATGTCTTTGGTGTGTAAATAAAATGAACGTTCGGTACACTTAAAGGTCCTGGTTTGGTTGTCTGAACATGTGGCTGATATTATCGTGATACATTGATTATCTTTGAGTCTTTGTTGGGCAAAAAGATGCTTCTTTGGATTCTTCTGGTTGGCGTTTTCCATTTTTTGACATTTTATAGAATATGGAGGTTTCGGGCTCACACAGGTAGGCCAGTCATGATCACACCTCAGCGACTCGAGCGTCATTTAGACCTGAAACTTGTTTTTTTAAGCAACAATAACCAAGACAATCTGGGGATGGTTGTGCGCTCAGTCTTCGGACATCAGTCTCCTCTGAGGCGGCTCCGGCTTCCTTGCGGGAATGTCAAACTGTTTGTGCACATATGCCTGCGTATGTGTGTGTTAGCTATTAACCGCATTAAGATGAAGATTAAAGGAGAAAGCAGGACAAGCCCTGGTCAGTAAGTCGTGTTGACTTACCTGCGGCCTCCGGCAGCCACTCCGCTGTAACGTCTGCCTCGGACTGCACAGCAGGGCCAGAGAAAACATTTGCTTTAATATGAAACTTGATTAATGTAGAGCTGTAGGTTGGCCTCGCTGAAAGGACGCTGTGTTTGTGTCTTTGTTCCCTCAAGAGTGACTCTAAAAATGTTAATATATCAGATGAATTTCAGTGAAGGTGTCATCAGTTTGTGGATATTTGGAGTGATGATGGTTTTCAGAAGAGCCGTGGTCCAGATCTCTTGTCAAGAACGATGTCATCGGTACTCAGTAGCACTAAATCAGCGAGTCACTTGGCATTTTGAGGCTCTTTATTATGATGTAAATACATCTGAAAAAGTCCAAAATGAGCCTCCTTCTTTTCCACAGCCTCACTTCCTCGCCTTTGCCAAGAAACATGGCTATTATTTCCTCAAAAATATCCATTAACAACAATCAGCGACCCCATAAATTCCCAGTCAAGCAGCCAAGAAAAACACAAGGCAATCAATCCAATTTCTCCCCCCTAAAAAATTACTGCTACAAATTACTGCCACCCATTATTATACGCGCTGCCATTTCGACTGTTACTAACCAGAATCCAAAGATCTTATCTGGAAGTCGGCTTCCTGTTGTCGGACCGCGGATTCTGTTTTCTGTTGTTATTGTTGCTGCGCAGCAATCTTTTTGCATATCCAGATCAGCTGAAATGTGCCTCCGCCAGAACGTTTTCTGACAGATTTCTGACTTGAGAAAGAGTCAAAATAACGAGGAGTGTTTGCTTTAGATTTCTATTTAAGGCCAGTTGTGTTCGGCCAACAGAAGGCGCCAAGTGGGGGGATCGGAGAGAGGGCCTATCAATTACTGACCCCAGTGGTCAACCTCCTGACTCACTTGGACTCCCATTTTCTATTCACACACACACACACACACACACACACACACACACACACACACACACACACACACACACACACAGACACACACACACACACACACACACACACACACAGCCACAGGTTAAGTCTGGGGTTTTCAGAAGGATCCCAGGGTGAACATTAATTTCTTAATGCATTTTGGATCCCAGGGGGGCTGTCCTCAAGAGTAGGCCACACGGGACCACTCTGCCAACTCTCATAATAGGATTGAGTGACTGTGTAGTACGTGATGCAAGTGTGTGTGTGTGTGTGTGTGTGTGTGTGTGCGTCTGTGCGTCTGTGTGCGTGCACGCTGATGACTCCACATCTTTGTAGTTAAAATGTTTGACGCTAACAGAACTCCTGAATAACTCTTGATTTTCCTGTTTTAGTCCATTTCTGACAGCATCACACTTTTGTGTGTGTGTGTGTGTGTGTGTGTGTGCGTGTGCGCGCGTGTGTGTGTGGTGGTAACGTCTCTGCCGTGCAAAGGAAAATAAAGCCGTCATTAATTAGCAAGGTTGAGTTCCTCCTCTTGGAGGTTTGTTATTGCTATGTCTGAAGCGGGAAGGAGGCGGCCGGCTAACTGATCGACAGGCTCTCTGGGACTCGGTAATGATAATCAATATTGACACATGTTTTCTGCCCACACCATAACTCATAAACATCCCTTCGCAGGCAGCGGCGCGAGCGGCCGGGTGTGTGTACGCCTGCGGCAGACAAACAAAAACAACCAGCATGTTCAAATTTAGACTGGAGATGAAATGGAAAATGTCTGCTCAGACGAGCTTCTGACCTCTGCGCGTTCCAGACGGACGATTCTGCACGCCGATAATTTGGATTAAAACTACAGATAGATTTTTTTATTAAAACAATACACGTAGATAAAATAATCCACTGAATTCCAGCTGGTGTTTTTTTTTTTACTATCACGATGGCTGATCTGGACTTTCTGCATAGCTGTCCAGTGAAATCACCAAACACATGATTATGACTCAGCCAGTCCACGTTCAGACCTCTGCAAACGAAGATCTGCACTAATACGTATAATCCTGTATGACAGCTTCAAAATGCTAAATCAACATTTGTCTGTGTGGGTGAAAGCAAGACATCGGTGACAAAGCAGTTAAAAGTCAATCAATCAAGTTTAAAAAGTTTATTATCCTGGGTTTGCTGGAATGTTTTGGCCGAGGGTTTGGTCTAAATTAGAGCTAAGATGATAAATCTTTGTGAAATTAATGGATCCGTATGAAAAATGTTGTGTATGTTGGGCATTTATGTGCAGAAATGAACATTGGTAGATATTTTTTAAGATTTTTGTCACTCCTAAGTATCAATATTGGTATTTTCTGCATAAATCTAGTATCAGATAGGCTCAAGTTTGCATTGTTTTTGCATTAAAAAAGTCAATTTTCAAAATATTTAGCAAAATGTTTGTATATTTGTCCTCCACAAAACTTTATTTATTTGTTGTCTTAACAGTGAACAATGAAGCGGACTCGTTAATTCAAGTGTGAAATTATATCAGCGGCACAGAATCGGTGCCTTTTGTCCCAAACTATTGCCCTCAGCTTTTCCTAAACCCCGTCCACGCAGGAGGGACGTCAGGACAATATGGCAGCCGCTTTGGAAGCAGAAGGTCAGGGTCTTGGTGGCACGAGGGGGCGACGGTGAAAAAGAACATTTGGGTCAGTGGGCAATTACCAACACTCTCCATCACAATAAATGGACCCGCGCATACTTCCCCCTCAATTAATGCATTAGCGGGGTCAGAGGTTATGTAAGCACCATCCTCTCTGCCAGAACTGGGTGGAGAGTCGTAATCCAGGAAGTGTGGTGCTCAAACCTGATTGGCTGTTTGCGAATGTTTAGCTTACATGTCAAAAGAGCCGGAGGAGGGAAGGAAAGTGCTGCGCTGGGTGAGTTTTGGTGGTTGTGGCTCTGTCTTAGTGGAAAGTTTGCATGAAAATGCTGCAGCTTGCTCAGAAATAAACACCATTCTGAGTGTTTCACTTCTAATACTGATAAAGTTTTAGCAGAATTCGCCCTGAAACACGGCCAGTTGACACAACCGCCCACTGAGACGAACTTTAAAAGCTTTCTTAGTATTTGTGCAGCATAACATAGTGGAAAAACGCCTTTTTCATGATAAATACTCAAACTTTACTTTGGCCATTTCAACTGTAAGTAATTGAAGTTGTGTTTGGATAGAGGCCCTCAACAAGACGAAGGCAACCGAACATACGCAAGGCACCACAGACAGAAGCCCTGACTGTGCGGCCTGAATGGAGCATCATGACGGCTTTCATCTGTCAGGTAAAGGTGAGACGCTCTTCCTCTCTCCCTTTCTCCTCCTCTGTGTTTCTTTCAGGGGGGGTTTAAAGCGAGGGCACTGTCAGTCTTCGCGCCTCGGGCCAAATTCCTCATTCACGCCGAATGCACACACCAAGCTCTCACACCTCAATAGTTAAAGCTTTCTAGGAAATGTGAGTTGACCTCTCCTCTCCGAGACAAAGAGACTAAGTCAAGCCTGCGATGCCGCGTGTAGCAAAACGTTTGCGAGGTCATATGTGTGTCCTCCAGCTTCGTTACTCTCCAGTGTTTCATGCGTAGATGTGGGAGTTTCATCCAGACTGGTCTCACTCCTGGACCGTCAAATACAGATGTTTTGCCCCATCACTCGACGTCTCAAAATGCATATTAACGCATGCTGTGAATGCATCCTGATTGGCGTGCGATCAGATCTGTCTGACCACAAAACAACTTACAAAACCTGGAGTCAAAAATGTGTTTTCAGATGGTGTGAAAATTTAAAGATGAGCAAACTGTGGCACAAAAATCCATTTAAACGGCACATAAACATTTTGCTGTTAGCAATGATTAAATAAAACTCCACTTCATTGTCACTGGATGTTTTTTTGTTTCTTAAATTTTACATGAAAACGCGCATTAAGACGTACTGCATGAATGGAAATCAGAGGGTTGGAACGTCTTTATTGTGACTCATTTATAGCTGGTTCAGCAAATGTTTCTGGTGACATGTTTCCTCTGACAAAGGCCAGGCTGACCGAAATGACTCACTTCTTCATTTATTACCCGCTCTCGACACAATAAACAGGAGTTTAATAGTTACTCTAATAGTTTACTCCATGGTGTGCAAATTAAGATTTCAGGCAGTTATGAATCAACATCCTTTTGCACTTTTGCTGAAAGGTCAGGTGTCACATATGTGTGAAAACATAGGATATGTGCTGTGAATAGTTTTATCCTGAGGGTAATTTCCCAGGCCTCTCAGAGAAGTTCATCATCTCTTATTGTGGCAAAGTTACTTCCGGGTTATAAACCTTATTCAAAAGACTTTTTAAATCAGGACTAACTCTGCACCAGACACATTTCTTTTGAGTGGAACACGATCTCCAGGAGCTGCAGTCCTCCTCGCTGCCATCTGTGGCCACCACTGTGTGAAGTTCCCTCAAATAACTTTTGACTTGGTAGCTGAAAATTTCACTAATTCGGCTCAAACCGAGTAGCGAGATGAGAATTAAAGTTCAGATTCAAATCTGCAAAATCTGTCAAATCTCAAATGCGAATTGATCAGAAAGCAAAGCTGGAATAGTAAAAAGGGAGCAGGGTTTGCAGTCCATCACCACCAGTCAATCATTCACCAGTAATACCAGTTAAAACCCCCCCTAAAGCAGCCTTTACATTTCAAGTGTGTGTGCATGCATGTGTGTTTACAAGGGTAGCTGAGGCCATGTTATATTAAGTTTTAAGGGAGTGTGTGTGTGGAGGGGGGGTTGCACACAGAGGGACAGAGTCTCTTTCTCAGTGGCGAGACTTTGAAGTCGGGGCAGTTCTCTCTTTGAGGTGGTCTATCCCCCGTTCTCAACAGCGTTAATCATGCGTGAAGAGAACATGCTCGCTCTGTGGTCGGCCGGGCATCGCCGCTGATGGCTTCCCTCAGTCTCCGGCAGGATGGAGGGGTTGGGCTCGAGGGGGGGTGGCGGCTCTGTTTAACATGGCCATGGGCTAACACACTAAAGAGAAAGCGCAACAAATAAATATACGGGGTCAACTCGTTCAACCGTGGCTACAAAGGTAGAGAGTTCAAGGCAATTGAAATTTACAACAAGGAAGGTTTTTTTCTTCAGCAGCCAATAGAGAGCAGCCCTGCTGCAGATCACTTACAGGGATAGTGAAATCATGCAAAACAGTACATTATATGGCAGCAGTGTGGACACATGCACGCGTGTGCCTTTGGTGATGGACTAGTTTTCATGTTTCGGGTGCAGCCTCATAGTTGCCATCGAGGGAGGTTTTTTTTCACCTCATGGCCCCACATTACACTTAGTCATTTCATACACTGAGGAAAGATTGGGTAGCTATTGGATCAAAAAAAGCTAAATGTCTGTTTCTGTATGACTGTATGTGTTGACATTGCTGGATCCTGTTGCTTCGTATCTGATGGCTAGAACAATGGCTAATTTAAAATAGCAACTTCAGCTGCCATTATTACAGAGGACTGATGCCACTGGTGGCTTCATCCAGCGACCACTTGCAGACAGGATTACTTTTGGGAGGAGGAAAGATCATGGTTGCATTTAGACTTTTCTCAAATCTGGCTAGAACGCATCTCAAACCACCTCCAGAGGGAGTTGAGCAATTGGAGTTCAGACTGTGATGAACGCCTCTTGGATGCGTTTATACTTTGGTTTTCTCATAGCTGATAGTCATCCGATCTGCCCAAAACTCCTGAGGTGGCTAATTGTGAATGGAATCTGATATTTTAAGTAAACCGTGAGTGTACAGATCCATAAAGTTATGGTTTTCAAGGGGCGGACGAACTCGACTGGGCGGCCAGTTGCCTTGACCTCTATCTTATCTGACTCCTTTGGGTGTGAATCTGCAGTCAAGCTCCAAAACCTTCTGGAGAGCCTTCCACAAAGACTGGAGGCTGTTGTAGCAGCACATTAACACCCATACAACAATACTTCTGACTCTTGTGTATGTTTATCAAAGCAGCTGCCCTCAGATATTAATAGTTGTACTGGGAGACAGACTGTTGGACGGGTCAGGAAAGACGTTTAAGAGACTGTAAGGCCTAAGGAAAGGATAGCAGAGGGAGAAAGGGCAAGGGAGAGGAAATGGGGGTGGAGGTGGGGACTCTGAGCAGGGGGAGGCACAGACAGTTGAGTCATATTTCAGGCCTGATTGGAACTGACAAAGTGTTATTGGAGGACTCAGTCCCCACAGCATTGTTTGCTTTAGAAAGTCAGGGCCCGATTTATTATGACTGAAAAACATTAGAGAGATCGGAAGTGGGGAGCACGGCATGTCTGTCTGCACACAGGGAAAAGGAACTTCAGACGGCTCGTATGGAGATGTATTAGGCCAGATCTGACATTTTATGCCGTTCATAAAAAAGATTTAAAAGTCTGGTGTTGAAAACGCTAATGCAGTCAAAGGAATGACAGAATATTAGCAATATAAACCTGTCAGTGCCCGCAGTCTGTAGTTCTCCATTAGTTCACTCATGGAGACAAACGGCTGCCATTTGCCACGTTTAGTGTTATGGCTGTTGGGGTTCAGGGGCTGCAGCGAAGATAAGCGTATACATCTCTTGAGTTTATTCTCTTTTTATCTCGCACAAGGCCCACAGAGCCTCTGCAGCGTCCCAGTCCGGGCTTGGTTAGAGCAGCAACACCATCAAATTCTGCACTGTGTGTTTGAAAATCTGTAAAAGTTGGAGAGCAGCAATAGCGTCTGGCAAACCGGGCTAATGAAGAGGCCCTGAAACGAACAGTAAAGATTTGATGAACTGCGCTAACGTAAGGCTTTTCTAACTAAGCAGAGCTTGGCGCTGGCCTGGTCACTGGGAGCAAGACCAGCTCAGATTCTTAATTAAAGGTTCACTCTGCAGGAAGTGTCAGTTACTGTCTGTAAACACAACAGTCGAACGTGGCCCCTCTTTCCTGCTTCAACGCCGCTAACAGTGCACTGCATGTACGTACACTGCAAGCTACTACTGTAGGAACGTTACATTTGTTGTAATGGAAAAGCCGATACGTTAGCAAGCTAACTAAGCTAATCTACCTGTCCAACAGGACACAAGCCAACCCCACGTCACTCTTCATCCTCATCCTCTCCTCCAGTGCTCGCCAGCGTTTGAAAGTCAGCCCCAGATTCTCTCTGGTTTTGGATCGAGCTTTGTCCGCTTGGCGTTTCGTGTCAGTACATTTGTGTTTTTCTGCGCTGCGTCCAGCATTTTCGTAGCTTCCTCTTGGATACATGCTGGCGGCCTAGCACCTGGATGGTACATAGCATATCTTTTCAGGACCTCACACATTAGCCAGGAGAAGTTGGCCATTTCAGTCATTGAGTGAAGTCAAGGAACCTCGAGCAAGGCACCTAAAGCATAGACAGATATGGGAGTTTTAAGAAGGGAAAGTGGCTGTTTATGGTGTTAAATGATTATAAAACTTTAGCAACAACTAGCAATAAATTTGTGATGTTGTTAAACTGACTCTTGCTATAGTCGTACTCAGTTTTCAGGTCATTGCAGCCTGGCTTCTTAAACCCCTGGTTGCCCCAGTAAAGGCTGGGTTGATGACGTCGTGTACTGTATACACAGGCCTGTCCTGAATGTGAAGCTTTTGCTGGAAAATGTTGCTCGCTCAACTTTCCCTGTGTAAATAAAGCTTAAAATAAAAAGTTAACACAGGCAGAAAAACAATGGCAGCCAGAGCAGGGCGCTCTCATCCCGGCCAGCGCTCACACATGTTTTGATAGTTAATGGACAGTGTGGAGAGGCTAAGCTCACTGTATTTGAGTAACCTCCGCCTGACCCCCTCCCCACCGCTCCCCTCCTCGCACACAGGGATAGTGAGCGACAGCGAAAACGAGGGAGGAGAAAGAGGAAAAGAGGGAGGCGGCGGGGCCACGGCGGTGCATTCGGGGTCCTAAATGAATGAAGGCTCTGGCTGGTCGTTGCCTGTGTTGTGTTTGGCTTGGCAGGATGTGTCCACACAGAGCCGTGGCACAGACAGCCAAAATCAGCTGACTGCTGCAGAGCGTTCGATTGATGCTTGAATGTTTATTAGTTTTAGCAGTTAAATCTGAGTTAATAATTTTAAAAATGGAAGCCGAACAAAAAAGTGCAATGATGAAATAAAGCCTTTTTAGATTTTAATTTATTACAGCTAAAACAATGAGCTGGTTAATAAATGACTGACAGAAAACTTATCAGCTGCTGTTCTTGCGTGTTGATGCCAAGTCACGTTTTGTTTAAGCAAAGGTTGCGACTTTTCTTTGTCTTCTGTGACAGTAAATTGAATACCTTTGGGTCAGACTAAATAAGACATTTGAAGATCTTCATCATCTTGGATTTTTCTGATATTTTATAATCTGCACAGTTGACTGGAAGATTACAGGAATTAAGAATGAAAACAAACATTAGCTGCTGCCTTTAAATGCACATGACATTTAGAGTCATGTCAGTCAAGAGTTTAAGAGCAAGACAAGGACCGATTGTGCTTTCTTATTGGCATCATGCGGTCATCTAAGCTGTCAGTCAACCAGCTTGAGCTGAAACTAATAATAATTATTGCATTTCACTCTAATTGTACCTTATTTGATTATATGTGGCAGATAATCTTGATTGACAGACTGAAGGCTGAAAGATGCAGACAGACAGACGGCGCAGAGAGGTTGATTGAAGACACTGAGTATCCTGCAGAGATGTGGAGATGGAGGAGAGAGCAGGTGTGGGAGGTAGAGAGGGGGCTGAAGGCAGAGAAAGGGAAATAGCCTGGCAGATGTGATGTGAGCAGCCTTGGCTGTGGCACAGTGCAAAGCTCTTTTGCAGGAGAGAAATCCAGCGGGTCCTGAGCAGGTGGTGAGAGTGCCAATAACTGAGCTGCCTGACAGATGACAGAGAGGGAAAATGAGGAAGGCAGCGAGGTGAGGTGAGGAGAAAGAGCGAAGAGACAGCAGGGCTCCTCCAATTCTGTCAGGTTACAGACCCACGAACAGACCCACACAGACCTCACTTTAATAAGACTCTGCTATGTCTTTCCAAGCTCATATGTTAAATAATAACCTGGCAGCGTAATTAGTCTTTAATCCATAATTTGTCTTAATCTTCAGTGATCAGTCATCGAATCATTATGTGACTTCTCACTCCGCTCTTTGCAGGACAAGGTTCAACCAAACTGCCACCAGTTCAGAACAGTCATTTTCAGTCCTCCCTGAGGAATCTGGTCATATCCGTACACCCTCCTATCCTCCCCCGTCTCCCTCTAAGCAACAGTGAGGGTGGGGTCTGGTTCTGGGGGAGATAAGTTCACAGTCTGATCCCGCATGAGGGTTCCCCGGTCGGGTCACGGGGTCGTGCCGGGGTCGCCGTGGATGTGCTGATCTGGGAGTGATTAGCCTAATACGATTAGCTGTGATATGACACGCTAGCAGAGCCAGGTGTTAGCTGAGGAGCCATAACTGTTGGCTATGGGGATCGTGGCCTGATGCGTCTTTCAGGACACGAGTATAAACTGGGGTTTAGCCGTTATAAAGTCTGTGTTTTCAAACTGGAATCAGGGATTTGTCCTGTGCCAGACATACAGTCGAGAAGGCCAGGGGCACAAGGACCCTCACTCAGGTTACAAAGATGACACTGAAGGTTTATCTTACTTATTACAAGAGATTGCTCTGAGTGGAGCCAGGACTGAATCTTGGCCAGTTTGACCCTTTTGACAGGTTTAGAGAACTCGGTATCACACTATGATTCAGAAAAGGTGCAACAGAAGATCAACTTCTGAGCAAACTGCATGTGTATCTGACCCGTTAGCAGGTTAACAAAGAATGAAAAAGAGGACAAAAACCTTTTTTTTTGCAGCTTTGCATCAGAGGAAATATGTTCATACTGGCTGAGCACTCAATATTTACATCCAGTGCTAATGATGTGATCCCTCAGAGTTATCTTGCAATCCCTGGCTGTTCAACTCTTGTGTGCACAAATGTAAGAAATGTGCAATAATACCCGAATTAAGGGAGAAAAGTGGACTTCTGATTGTGTCTTTATTTCACAGGCACGTATCTAAAGCCGTACTTACTGTATTCCCTGTATTGCAGGGAGCTGCGGCTGACATCTGCTTGAACTGCCTTTTCTGTCATCACACGACCCTCATTTTTCTTTAGACCAGTTACAGTTTGAAATGGGAACAAGACAAGTAGTGAAAAGTTTTTGTTGTTTAACGAAACAAAGGAAAACTCACCAAAAAGCAAATCTGAGAAAGATGGCGAGAGAGAGAGCCAGAGACAGAGAGCAGATGACGACTGATTGTTTGACCTTTGACCTGGGCGGGGGTCCAGGCTGGCCCAGACGGGCAAACAGACGCTGTTGGTTCTGGCTGTGGACACCGGCTGTGATATATGTTTTCCTGGAACCAGAGAGAAGGAAGTCAGGGCTTTTAAAATACAGCGGATATCGTTTAATTTTAATATGTGGGAGTTCGGAGTGTCTGCACGAACGGCACTCAAGGACTTTTCGACCAAAATGCTTTGCGGTGGACACCGCACTTATGAGGCTATAAGTTAAGTCAATAACAGCTGGGGGCTGCTCTTTCAAATCCTATTTTCCCTTTAAACCCGCTGATCTGGTGGTGCAGGTGTCGTATCTGCGCCTGTCTGTCCTCTCCAGTCATCAGCACGTAAAGAATTGAGCTTTGTGCCGTAACACACTCATGTTACCTCAACTTTACCCCGTGGAGAAAGCAGCCAGAGTGACGGAGGTGGGTTCGTTACCTGTGAAGGACTGTGGGAATGACCCAGAGGAGCTGTGGGTCAGCACCCGCTCACACGTCCCATGTGGAGTTACTGCCAACTCTTAAGGGTTTTACATTTTGGCACTTAATTATCAAAATAAAATGCATGTTGGCGAGTATGTCAGTATATCTGTAGCCATCCAGTCTGATATTGGATTAATATTGCTGTCAAAAATCAGTGTTGCACTGTAATATAAACCGGACAGATGTGGATGATGGCTGCACTGAGTGGGTCAAAGGATTCAGGTGAAAATCAAAAAAGCAATGGAACGACACCAACTGTACTTTTCTTATTTGATTCATTCCAACTTGTGCTGCAACAGTTCCACAAAGTCCCTCCTGTTGGAACACCTGGCTGTTTAAGGGGGCTCCTCGAGGACCTCGAGGTCCAGGGGCTGAACCTGGAGCTTCCTTAGCCCGAGCCCTGGGGCCATCCTGCCTTTTGTCCCCGGGACGGCAGCTCTGCTCGGATTCCTCGCTCCCATTCCCAGCTCCGTAAGAGAATACCCCAACTACATGGGGTCCAAGGAGTGGTCACGACATCAAGTGCAGGTGAATGCATGCATTTGTGTGTGTGTGTGTGGGTGGATGTTTGTTGATCTGCATTCTTAATTGAGTGCCGGGGTGGATGTCCATGTGTTGCAGCTGACTGGAGCTGAATAGTGCACCTGCATCATTGTTAGAGGTGCACCGCCCTGACCCCTCACCCCTGACTTTTGGCCTGTAACTGTAAACCTGGAAGTACTGGAGTACTGCAGGGGTGTACTGGACCTCCCAGTGCAGGGAACACTGTGTGTCCACATGTGTGAATTTGCATTGTGTCCATATCAGGGTGTGCATGACAGCATGTGCTCTAGGCATGTGTTCCCAGGTCATCTGTGGATTCCGTTTACCTTAAACTTCAAGGTAGTGCTCATTGATTGAAAATGCAAAACTTCCTACCAGAGTGAACAATGGTGTCAGAGTCCCAAGTCCAGGGTTCAGACAAAGAGCCCAGGAAGTGTACAGAAGCCTGTTTGGCAGCTCGGAACATGTGAAGCCAGCTGTGAAGGACATTAGGCTGTGACGCCAAGACCGCTGAGAATTACATCGTACAGTACGTTGGAGCTGACAGGCTCCCTGCCTGGCCTCAGCTGTCCCTTTAAGAGCTGGTTATTACTGGCTTTATTGTTATTACTGCCTGTTTTTAAAGGGGCAGGCCAGCCAGGGGAGTAATCCACCCGTCAGCACTCACATTAATGGCCTAATTGGTCTCTTCTCTCCCAGTCAAAACGCAGGCCTCAGCCTCACAGAAATGCTAAGCCGTCAGAGCCCCTCGCGCTTAAATACCCGAGAAATGCATGATGTCTCTGCAAAGTGGAGCCGTCACTACCCTTCTCTCTCTCATTCACATTGTTGTCATTCCTGTTTTTTTTCCCCTCTTTTCCGCTTCCCTCCATCATGCTGTGCGTCATTTGTGGCACCGACTCGGAGGAAACTTCAGTGGGTTTAGCCTCCATGCTTAAAGTGGGTAATGTGTTGTCAACCAGAGGGCTAATATTTATACATGACACGATACGCAGCATAACACACAGTAAAGAATGGCTCATTGGGGAGTTATCTTTTACTGAGAGGAACTTTTTACTGACTTTTTAAATAACTATTTACATGATTTGTCACCAAGAGATGTTTCCTAAGCTGTTGGTGAGTTGGTCTCGCTCTGCAGGACCATCGGGGTTTCACAAGATTTTAATGCAATGATTGATTGTTCGGCTCGGGTTGATTGATAGTCAGTTGAAAATATTCGACAATTGTTTTTGTAATTTGTTGAGAAATATGTCAACATTTGTTGGCATATGTTGTCCACTCAACATTCTGTCGGCTATAAAAAAAGCAGCAAAATTTTAACCAGCAAACTCTTGACATTTTTGCATTATAATCCTTTAAATGACTCGATTGTTTAATTGACGGATGGATTCATTGACGAATCAGCTCAGGCAACCAAACACCTCATAGTGTCATGATTATTAAGACATATTTTATTGTGTGGAAGATCATTTCATATATAATGTTGAATACATGTGCTTCGATAGGAAAACAGTCTAATTCACTGCTTTCTGTCTGATCAGTGTAAATCATCATAGCAGAGAGCTTCTCATCGCTGCTCATTAGGATGCTTTAGATTCCCTCCGGTGACCCAAATTACGTCCTGGTGTCTGGGAGGGATTCTGGCTTCTCCCCTCACATGTAATGACAAAACTTCTGTGCTAAATCCAGATTTCCTCTTGAAACTAGTGGCGGTGCATCCAGACAAAACTGGACTCGTCATCGTTGGATCTCTTGCCTCTCTTGTCTCTTTGCTATCCGTGGGTATAATCGCATCACACGCCCGGCCGGGTCCTGAGCACGAGTCTGCCGTGTGCAGCTGACTGATGTCGCTTCACATGATTTCTGGGTATTGAAGTTCACATCTTTCGTTTGGTTCTCGCTGCCATTTCCAGCCAGCAGTGTTGCCGCTTTAAACCCTCCAATACAGCTTCACTCGTGCACTTCTGGCAGCCGGGCACTTAAGTGGAGCAGTTTGAGGTGTTAATGCCTTGCTCGAGGGCACCGTAGCAGAGGGCTATTCATGGGGTGACATCAGACCGACCGCTTCAACTCTCAGACTCACTGTCCCTTTTTCAATTTTGGCTAAAATTCCCAAACTTGCCCGAAGCTTCCCCGTGTGTCCTTGCAGGAGAAAGTTTCCCCTTGATGGATGATGTAACAGAATTTAGAGCTGATGCAGGTCGCTCGCAGAGCAAATCTCCATTTATTGAACGTGTCTGTGCAGCGTCACCCTGCATTTCAGGCACCAACTAAAACACCACTTTTCAGCTTGTTAGCGCCTGCTATTAGCTTTACAAATGATATTGTCACTTTTGTTCCAAGCACAACCGAAGCTTGTGGAAACATTTCGCCACATCCCTGTTTTGGCAACGCTCTCAGACTCTATCCGTCGTAATCTAATTGTTTCGATGGCAGGCGACGTTTCTGAATGCTCTAAGCGTCAATCCGGGGAGCTTTCCATCGCCTTGCGTTCCCCCGCGAGTCGTGTGCGGGAGAGGTCAGCCACGGTGTGAACGCAGCTATCTGCAGACAGGGGGTTAGCCGGCTAAATGAAGAGATTAGTACACTGTGAACCGCCACAGGTGGATGCAGTTATTCTATCATTTCCTAAACTTAATTAAATCAGCGACAGAGTGAGAACGAGGACGAAGAGGCGGGAGCGATTGACGCCTATCAACGTGGCCATCGACATAACTGGCTACCCAGTAGTTTAATTTTCAATTTAGCCCCTTCTCCTGCTCCCCTGTAGTCAGCTGAGAACGGCACTCACACGCACACACCGGCGCTCGCTTGCCAGATCAACCAAGATGGGAGGTTAGAGGTTGGAGGTGAGGCAGCAGAGCTCAGTTGGCAGTATGTGTGTGTGTGTGTGTGTGTGTGTGTGTGTGTGTGTGTGTGTGTGTGTGTGTGTGTGTGTGTGTGTGTGTGTGTGTGTGTGTGTGTGTGTGTGTGTGTGTGTGTGTGTCGGGAGGGTGGAGTTTGGGGAGAGCTCATGTGTTAGTGTAACTGAAGCTGTCATCCAGCCCCAGGGTCACCTCCCCAAAGCATGCCGGCTGTCTCTTTTAATAGACTAAACACATATGTCTCTCTGTAGCAGCACACTATGAGGGGGGGCGTCGGAGGGGAGAGCGCGGACTGACTTCATAATTGGCCTGTCACAATTTTCTAATGGTTAATGGAAATTGACAATAACACGAGACGTTGCCGTTTGGCCACATGTCACCCTGAGCTTTGATTACCGGGAGCTGCAGCCGCTTTCTGTCACTTGTCACTGAATGCATCAGAAACAACAATCAGTTAAATGACTGAAACCAAGAAAACCAACTCGCCTCCTCTTGGTTAACACTTTCTGCGACTAGCAGCGCTATATATAGTGTGCATAATGAGAGGCAGAGGGAAAACTTTTGCTTCTCGTCGGCGCGGTGGCTGATGCAACATCATCCTGTTTTATCAGGATTTGCATTCAGGAAATGTTAATGACTTGTTATCTATTAGAAGAATCAGACAGAAGTGTTTTATCAGTCGTTCACCCTTCGGTTCAAAGTAAAAGGATGTGCTAGTCATGTACAAAAACTATCTAAACATCTTAAGACATCATTATCTTTATTAGTCAAATACATTTCAGCAGCAGTCTTTTAAATGGGCCTCGCGTTTAAGGCTTTAAGTGACGCAGCCTGCAACAGGAAGAAGATAAAGCGTTCATGAGCTCTCTTAATTAATGCATGCTTAAATCAAAGTTGGGAAAAAGTCCTTCATCCAATCATGTGTTCACAAAGTGGTGAACCTCGCTCGTGAATGGCTGAGCCTTTCCAGGATGCCCCTTTCTCACCCAATCATGATGCTCTCACCTGTCACCAGTTAGCCTGTTCACCTTCCAAACAGGTGTTTTTGCTCTTTTGTTGCTCCTTGTTTGAAACCTGTCGCTGCAGCTGATTCTGAATAAGCAGATATTTCTAAAAATCAATGAAGCCGATGAGCTTAGACATTAAACATACTGTCTTTGTGCTGTTTTCAGTCGAGCATGTGTTGGAAAAGGATCAGCCGAGGATCACATTCTGCTCTGCACAGCCTCCACACTGTTTTTGGAGTCAGGCTTGTGGAAGAGCAGCTGTTAAATAAAATCAGAAGCATTACACTTCTCTAAATGAATCAACACTGTACATGCACACTGCCGGTACGTTCAGGTTCAGAGTTTGTTGAGGAAACACTGAGTAACACTCATGAATCAGGCTTTAAGTAGAAATATGATCTACATTTCCCTTCACCCCCGGAGATGTTGTTGAGATGTGATTGAACTTGAACATGCACTGGTGGCGCGCTGCTGGACTGTTCATGTGAATTATTCCACCGTGTTACAGCACAGTGGTGAAGAAGCTGGGGAGGGCAAAGGCGAGAGTAGTGGAAAGTAGGTTGACACTGATGTAAGAGAGTGGAGGAGGCTTGAAAGTGAGTAAAAACCAGTGTGGTGGAAAGCACTTTAGTGTGTGATGATGAGTATTGTGAGGCATTGTGTACAGTAGGAAGAATTAATGTAAGTCCACAATCAGACTGCTGCTGTAGTTTATGGAGGCCTCGTATCTGCAGCCTGCATGCAAGCTGAGCGATGAGCTGTTTCAAGGAAGACATTTGGCAAAAGTTCTGGTGCTGTTATGAATAATTTAGCCACATGTGGGTCAATGTGGCATCAGACTGGTTTGTTTTCAGCTCTACCTCTGCAGGTCTTACTCATTCCAGCGCACTTTTTATTTTGGTGAAATGTCATGTTGGCCGAGCAGCTCAGTGCTAGCGTGCAGCTGCTGGCACCTTTGAGGAAATATAACTGGATGTTTTTCTCTAATGATTCAAAATCTCTTCACATCAAAGACGGACCCCTCGTTCAGTGGCCGCGAAGTGAAAAATTTCCCATAAGTCACCTCTGTTGACGCAGTGTTTGTTCTGCATCTACCTCAGCTTGCATCCTTTTGACAAAATATGATGAAATACGGACCCTGTTTCTGTTTGTGACTCATCTGGTGAATTCGAGCTGACCACAACTGCTGCTTTCTTGTGAATTCATTAGATACCAACCTCTGAACACAAGCTGTGAAGGATTTCAAACTAAAAGAATTCAGTTTTGCATCACTTTAGGTGATTAACCGAGTCGCAATTAGCTGCTGGTGGTGTTCACACTGGACAGTGAATCTGGTGAAACAGGAAATTTCCCAGAGCAAACAGTAGTATTGGTATAGAAAAGTACACTTTCACTTTTTGTGCTTAAAGTATATTTGACTAGTACTTGTAAAAAGTGTATTTCTAAATAGATGTCATTACACTGAAGTAGTATAAATTGTACTTTTTTTTTAAAGTGTATTAAATGAGAAATACTTTGATAGCAATAAAGTGTAGTTATGAAAAGTATACTTATTCAAGTCCTTTGTATTAAACTATGAGCGTGCATTGAAAGTCTAGTTTCACTTTATTTTTAGTATATTTCTGGCTTCTATTTTCTGTTTTTCACTGGTTCAATCCTTTTACGGAACATCAAAATTTCATAGATTTCTGTTGACGGTCTATGCAGAACAAATATTTTCTTTGTCCATTTTTGGTCTCGCTTTTTGGAACATCCACACTGGCAAAATCCCACCGCTCTTCATTGATGTTAGCTAACATCAGATTTATTTAGCCTGCAGTGAGACAGCAGTGGTGTTTAGCCAACGAGCTAACGAGCTGATGAGCTGCACAGAGTGAGTCGCTCGTCTCGTGTTCACAGCTGTATTATTGATGATTCCTCAGCTAAAACTGTGCTAATGCTAATGTTTCAAAAGGATCATAGCAATTCTGTGAGGCCAGCTCTGGTGAGGAGGGTTTGTAGGAGAAGGAAGAAGAGAAGAGGTCGTGGTGGGGGGTTAGCGCTGCACCAGAAGGGGTCCAGAAGTGAGTCAGAGGAGCCCCCGTGCTCCAGCCCCCCTCCCTCCCCTGCAAACAGGCTCTTCAGAGAGCTGCTGGCTGGCTGCGCTGTTGAACTTGGCCTTGCCGTCACTCCGGGGTAACCCAACACCCGGCACAGAGGGGCCTGACAGACCTGGGGATGGGGGGCGCCGAGGAGGGGGGGCAGGGGCCCGCTGGGACGCAGAGTGCATTTCAAACCCATCAGTGTCAGTTAGTTCACTAAGTGGTGACATAATCACCATCGCCATGGCTGCTCCTCTGGGACAGCCAGGCAGGGAGGGAGAGGCGGTGGGAGCCCCGGGACTCCTCCTCCTCCTCCTCCTCCTCCCTCAGTTGCCCGGCTGGGGTGGAGGAGCACTTCAACCAAACCGCTCCTCTTAGAAACAAGGAGTTATGAGGATATAGTACACTGGTCCATATGATCAGTCCACAGTCATTTATTAACCTGCTAAATGAACAAATGCGCATATTATAGCATCAAACCAATCAAAGCTAGCAGAGAGAAGAGCAACTTTTCATGTTTCAACCCATCAGTTGTGCAAGTATGGAGTATTCAGATCCTACACTAGTAAAAGTACCAGTACAGCTATGTAAAAATATTCTGTTACAGGTAAAAGTCCTGCATGAAAATAGGTCTTTAAGTAAAAGCACACTGTCAAAAGTATGAAAAGTACTTGTTCTGTGGTAAAATGTTCGTACATGTCGTGATTTGATTGTTGACACTGATGCATCAGAATGTCAGAAACATTTCCTGTTATATCTGCTGGTGGAGGAGCGAGTTTTAACGACTTTGTATCCGGTGAGAGGGGAAATGCCTCTTTGGTGGAGCTGCACTTTCGTCAATCATCATGTTTTTTAACTCTGAAATCTTCATCTGTGAAGTAAAAAGTGCAAATACAGATCCGGAGTGGAGCAGAAAATGAAAATACTCAGCAATGGTACCTCAAAATGACCTCCTAGAATCACTCATACTCGACAGAAACAACATAAAGTCACCAAAACTGTCTTGGTTTGCCAAAATATTTGCCCCACCCAAAGGACCAACATTTTCCAGAGAATACAGTATTTGTACTACAGATAAATGCAGTAAATGGGCTGATCTGAATGTGTGAACTCACTGATGGGAAGAGCTGAGGATCTAAGACGACAAGTTAAACAGATTGGAGAAGCTCGTTCACCGTGTGGTCATGAAAGCTATTCATCCTACTGTGACTCATTTATATCTTATTGTTTTACAAGGTTGCGTCACATTTTTTTTTACCAACAAAACTGAGATTTTTACATAGAAAGTTTCATTTTACAGATGTGAATTCATCACATTACACATTACACAATTAAAGAATCTTTATGATGTTGAAAAATAGTGACCTGATCTAATTTAATTCATGTTATAAAACAGTAAAACATGAACTAGTCTAAAGGGAGAGACTATAAGCACTGTAGGTTTAACTGGTTTTGAACAGGCTAACTGTTAGCACAGAAATTAGCATCAACAAAGCTCCTCATTTAAACAAACAGCTGCTGTTTGTGGCCACGAATATTAAATATTATGCGATCTCTCATTAGTTTTGTGTCTTTCAGCCTAATGTTGAGCACAGGGTCGAGGCGGCGACATAAATACGTCCTAATGAAGTCGCTCTTGAGCAGCGATACGCAGCAGTGACTTTGCCACTGTTTTGCTTCCTGTTTCAACCACATGAATAGTGAGGAAACTACCAGGGCTGTCACAGGAAGACAACAGGTCCGATCCAAATGACTGTCACCACTTTTCGCAGAGAGCTTGAAAGTGATGCTGTTTTTCACATCTCACCTACATGTTTCCATTTCAGAATCTGAGAGGGAAGCAGCTCCAGCGCCTGCCTGCCTCAGTCACACGCCGCCTCAGCGCTGTTGTTGCAGCGTGGATTTCCCTTCTGCAAACTTTGAGAAGTGCAACACCGTGCACACTCAAAAGTAGAAATACAGGAGAAAAGCCTGATTCATCTAGCATGTGTAGATGCACCACAGCAGGCACATGTGAGACCAAACACAGCTGCAAGTCAAAGTCAGATATTTTATGAACATTTAACTGAAGTCACAATCTTTCTCTAACCTTGCTAACGTGCTTTTTTTTTTGCCTAAACCAAACCAGTCTGGATGTGAAAACTGGATTCTGGTGTCTCAGTCCTGCCCTGTGTGGACCTGCCGTCCACTCAGTCGTGGTGCATTCACTTGCTTGTCAGCGCAGTCGGGCTAACGATGCTGACTGTGAAAGTGAGCTTGTTACGTGTTAATAATTGCACACTCAAACCTGTGAATCACTGCAGCCGGAAATGTTTTAACGAGGCATTTACCATGAAATTGTGACTGATTTTCACCTGTAGCCACCCGCTCACATCACGACCAGGATGTGGGCTGTTCTGTTCTGCACCTTATCTCCTCTGCCACTGGCGTACATCAAAAACACAGATGAGAAAGTAGCTTGTGATTTTTTTTTTTCTTTTATTATTTTTATCTGTCTGTGGCTTCTACCTCTTGACATCCTAACCTGAAAGCGGTGCGTCCTGGTCCAGTCGCAGAGAAGATGGTTATCATGCCGCGACGCTATGAGGCATCGCTTTGTCGCTGCGCAGAGAGCTGCTGCGACTCTTACCTGCACGCCTGTACAGTGATTTCCAACCGTTCGCTCAGCTCCAATTGACAAATAGGATAAAATGTGAACAAGTCTCGGGATGATGTGATCCCCAGTAACGGCCTCCTTCCATCAGCGCTGGCTATCTGACGATGGACAAGACAAAGGAGCTTATCAAACAGGGCTGATAACACAGCAGCCAATTAAGATATGCTGTCTCTATCGCACGGTATGCGTTCACTATCACCATCAAAGGGTCAGGGGGAGAGAGGGAAATGAATGGGATCGGTAAACGAAGCAGCTCTGCAACCTGAACCAAAAGAGTATGTTGAAATGTGTCATGAGAAGATATCCCTTCAGAGCAAAGAGGTGAGAGTTTGATTTGTGGACAGTTATGCAAAGAAGGCACTGGTTGAGGAATGTGCCCAGTATCGGGGTAGTGGGCACTAGATGGCACTAATGAATGGTAATTACAATCATCTGCTCCTGTAAAAACCCTCATTAATTGTTTTTCCTTATAGTCGTTGCTCAGAGACTTGAATGTCTTTTGCAGAAGTTAACAAATGGGAGAGCAAAGTACTTAAAATCTGACTAAAAATACACACTGATGTGTATATGTACACAGTAAAATATGTGAAAATATTAAAGCTCGAGCAGATATTTAAAAGATATATTTCTGCCCATAAAAATCACAGCTGTTATAGCTTTTCTGCACAGGATTAATGAGATTTAAATCTACAATAATTTAAATAAATGTGCCTTATTTCACTGCACAATAACAAGTTTATGTCAGCCAGCACAGAACGTTTTACATTGATAAACATTGGCATTAATGACCTTTGAACAGTTAACGTCACGGCGTCCTCTCTCCTCCCCTGCTTGTTTACGGCTTCAGAACTTCAGGCAGATTTCGCCCGATTTTCACATTTCTTTATTTGAGGTTTGAAATTAGTCAGTTCAGTTCAGGAGCAGAAGACTTTGACCTTTTTTAGATGCAGAGTTCAGATTGTGAGGTGTTTTGTGCCTCTTGCACGTCGAGTGTGGGCATCGTGTGTTTCATCGAATGGTGCTTCCTGATGGCTTTAAAAGCTACCGCGCTTTAACAGGCACGTTTAAAAAACACATTTCTAATTAGCTGCCAATCCCGAACTGCAAAAAAAGGAAGAAAAACCGAATATGAGCAAATCTTCCTCACATCATTTAACATTACTACATAATTCCACCTTTACTGTTCATCTAGATGTTAAACTCTGAAAATATCTTCATCGTTTGTGCTTTAAGTGTCCTGATTAGTTGAGAAAAAGCATCACAGTGAGTCACAGTAACAAACAGTTCAACAGGTGCTGAGAGCTCAGACAGGCCGGCGCGTGCTCGGCAGATACCACATGTCAACTTAGTGTAGATGTCAAACCTCCGGCGCTTATGAGAAGGCCAGGGTGCAGAGCGATAATGGCGGCCTGCGACGGCGAGGTTAGTTATCATACAAACGGGGGTCGCCGCTCTCCACCCCCCCCCGTGCCACCTCTAATCGCCCATCTGGGCTCTCCGTGCGCCGCTGTCCTGTTTGTTGTCGGACCTTATCGTAGGCAGAGGCTTAATCTGCGCCGGTGATAAGATATGCTGCATACACACACACCCGCGCACGCACACACTTTCACGCCGTCCTCACACTCCTGCTGTCGACCCGTGATGCTGTGATATGTGTGCAGTTGCGTCACTTACTGCTGCAGATTATTCATTCAGACCTTTTTGTCGTATTTATGTAGAAACTCCCTGTCCTGTTCATTAATTTTCTGAATCCGGTGATTCATGTAGGAAAACATAAAGCAGGCAAACAGCACGGCCTGTTGATGAGCTGATTACGTGGGAAATAAGCTAAATGTTGACCAACATAACCACAGCGCAGAAGAAGACGTCTCTCCTGTCAAACGGCTTGCATACTTGGACTTTTTCTTGTCGTCTGCGATCATAAAACGTCCCACACACGTGATACTATCTCTCTGCTCTCACACACTTTGTCTCATTAACAAAATATAGAGCAAAAACATCTGATTTCAAAGATTAGATAAAGCAGAGTTTCTCTGAAGGCTGCCATGTGAGGCCGCCCGCTCGTCGTGTGTTTAGGTGAGAGCTGGTGGAGAGGAGAAGAAGAAATGGACGGAGGGAGGGAGGGAGAGAGGTCACGTCGGCGTGACCCTCAGAGTCTCCTCTGCGGCGTTTGAGACCGCCGGGTCTGCAGATCGCACTGCAAACAGGTGGGCAGTCACGCCGAGGGGCGACTTCACATCAGCCTTCCTGAGCGTGTTTAAAAATATCTCAATCCAGGCCGAGTCTGGAGAGGAGCAGAAACGGCTCAACTCATGTTCACTCTCAGAAAAAGATCACAGCAAAATCTCCATTTTTTCTTTATGTGAATCCAAACTGTGTTAAAGGAAGCGCTGAACCTTCTCTTTGCTACAAACTGGCTTTGCATGTTTGATGAAAGTGACAAAAAAAGGGAAAAGGGACCGTGCATGAGCAGGAATATACGCATTTTTCCATTAAAGTCACTCACAAATAAATAAATGTCCAGGAAAACCAGACTTTCAGTAGATTTCTCTTTCCCAATCGCAGATCAGGAGAATCTGAAAGTCCATTGCTTTTAGTTTTACAGCTGTAAACAGATGTAATGTCATTTCTGAAACATGTCGTCATTAAAGTAAGTTTCTCAGCAAATCTAATCTAAAAATAGAAAAAGTCATGTTGAATCAAGATCATGAAGCAATGTCAGCTTTGTTTGTCTGTTATTTCCAGGGTCTGCAGCAGCCCAAACACAGCTTTAGAGTGAATAACGTTAATAACAGAAAGAAACTGGATGGACTAAAAAAAACTCGACATCGCCACATTTTTCTTTATCTGCACGGCATCGCACCAACATCTATTCAAAAGCAACACGTTTGCTCTGTGAGATACTGAGCTGCAGGACGGGAACCCGGTCAGAAAACTGCACAAAACGTGGAGGATTGCGAAAAACGGTGTAGAGTTTGCAGGAGATTCGGTGGCGGCTGCAGTTGAGGGACAGCTCGGTAACCTGAGAGAGCCTCTCTGCCACTGCTGGACCGTCGCCCATCTCTTTATCACCACCGCAGCGCAGGAAAAACACACAAAATATGTTTACACCGCGCTGATAAGATCCAGCACTCGCAGCCATGCACGTCTACACTCAATATTAATAGATACCATGAAGCACGCACAGTAACGTGCGCATGCACTCCCACACTGTAATATTGCCTCTTACTGGCATTTAAAATGGGGTTTTTGGCTGCTGTCAAGTCTGAGGCGGTCGGATTATCGCCATGATTGAGACGAAGATTATCTGTCAGAGTGATTGAGAAATATAGCTCTAACTCTTTTATCCTTTATCTTTTGCTTAACTTCTGATTATCTTCTGGTTTTGTTTTAAACTCCTCTTCCTCTGAAGGCCGTTTGCAGCATTTCAAACAGCCTCTCTCCTTTTTTTTCATACATATTTGCTTATCAGATGCAGTGTGAATATCGATTTCCCGGATATGGGGTGATAAGGTCTTTACAAGGCCGTCCCTCTATGAGCGCTGGTGAATATTTTATCCACCGTGGATTATAATGAGTGATTAAGCTCAGTCAGAGCCGTATCACCAGAGCCATCCTTTTAATAATTCACTGTATCGATAAACACGCTTAATGCGATTGGGTGAAAAGTTATAAGCCGCTCGCTGGACAGAAATTCTGATTTAATGCAAAAAAGAAACAAGCCGGTAAGCCTCCGACTGGTGTTTCGTCCTCTCTGAAAGTTCCCCAGTAAACAGTTTGACTTGAATGCAGCGCCGTGTGTGTGTGTGTGTGTGTGTGTGTGTGTGTGTGTGTGTGTGTGTGTGTGTGTGTGTGTGTGTGTGTGTGTGTGTGTGTGTGTGTGTGTGTGTGTGTGTGTGTGTGTGTGTTGAAGGAACAGACTTTAAGGAGCCTGAGAGGGAGCCGTATAATGGTGCCTGATGACAAGGCAAGCGATCTGGGCTAGTTGGGAACAACCACGGGCTGTAACCTAAAACACAGGAGACACCAGAACACACACACACACGCGCGCACACACACACGCAGAGTGAAAGACACACTCATAGAAACACTAGTTGCTTCTCACTTTCTACAGCACCTGACAATATACATGTCTGTCTTGTGTGACTAAGCATAAGAGTGAGGAGGCGGCCAGCAGAGAGCACGCGCTTTGCATGTTTTCTATGAATCCTCCACTGCCTAAAAAATCACTGGAACTCATCACATTCTGCATCACACTTTCATACTTAGAATGTGCTTCGCAGCAGAGCGCCCGGTATTGTTTTTGCATCATTTTTCCTGTGGCTTTTTCTATGGTTTTTACTCAACAGAGGGGACTTTTTTCTTCACTGTACTTCAATTCGACAAATCATGAATTCTTTGTTCTCGATAAAAAACATTTTCATGTGTTCGGCAGAGACGAAGCTGCGTGCTTGCTTACAATAACCTCAATAAAAGCAGAATTCCTTGCATCCCCGCTCTAAATCAAAGGAAGTCGCATAACCCGAGCTTGTCACATTTACAGCCGCGATGAAAAATGGCTGCAGACGTACGATGGAGGGCAGCACAATGCCACCGCAAGGTCTTCTAAGACAAGTATGATTACTGTTGCTCTTTTGCCCTTTCATGCTGCCTTTTTTATGGCACACTTTCAACAGTGCAGCGCTGGCTGTAAGTCTGAGGGCGAAATAATAGAGAGATCAAGACCTTATCGCATAAGTTTGGATGGGAAATTTCCCCTTATATTTTTTTCCTGGACCTCTTATTATTCAGGACAGGCGGTGTACAGTGCATGGTTGTGAAAACGGGAATAATCTCATGCAGCAGATTAAGTGGATTAATTAGGGTTTTATTCATCAGGGTGAATTGGTACCTAAAGAGCTTCCCCCTGCAATGACAAGGATTTTTCACCCTTAATTATCTTGGGCTGTGGAATGCAGTCCTGCATGTGCGGCGCGTCGAGAAAAGAGGAGGCATATCAGCCTGCAGTCGCACTGTGGAAATGTGAATCTCTACGCCCTCGTAGAAGAACTCTCCTTTATTTACTTTAACTGCGACACTTTAAAAATATTCTTTTTCCTGTTGTACAGGGCTGAGGCTGATCAGACCGCAAACAGTTATCTTGCCATCGAGCCCCTCATCAGGCCCATCTCTTATCTCCTCATCATTTTCCACTTACCAAGCCTTCTCACACACTCTCACTCTCGCTAGCTCTCTGTCAATAACCAATAGTTGTTAGAAAACCACCTACCATACTGTATACCCAACCACATGTGCATGCAGTTAGCATGAGAGCACACGAAGATGCCTTCAATGACGGTGACTTTAAAGTGAGACTACAGTATGAGGTGTAGAGCTTGCATAACTTAGCAATAGTTAAAAAGCATTTTTAAGGTGAAAACACATTTATTTACTTATTTATTGCCTTTCTCATAATGTCAAAATTGTAAAAATGTAATGGAGCATTTTATTTAAGCAATTCCCTCTGTTTTAATTCAAACCCAGGATTAAAGTACATTAATGTGTGTCACCAAGAGTACGTTCAATAACACTCGGCCCTGTAAACCAAGCAGAACACGGCTGGAGATGCTTCGATTGCGTGAGCTCGGCTGACGGTGGAAGAGGCTGCTGGTCCTGAGTCATTTCTAAAAGCACCGACGCAGCAGATAACGCTGGCCCACCATCGACACCGCCACCTGAAGATAATATCGTATTTAAATTCAACATTTTCACACCACTAATATGAAACCATCAACGCATGCGGCCGCCGGAGCGACCTGCGAGGGGAGGGGGGCTCCTTCTCTCCCTCGTTTTTCAAAAAAGTGGGTTTTTAAGGCCCATTCAGGCCGAGACAAGAGCTTCTCACAGACACAAACGAGGACTTTCTCAAGTTCCAGCCTTTCGCCGTCGAGCACAAAGAGGCCGGGGAGGAGCCGAGCATCCCCAAACAGGCAGATAACAAAGTTGGGGTAAGGATGGGGAGGGTGGTGGGGGGGTATAAAGAGGGGATAGATGGGTACTTGGGTGGTGGCGGTGGTGGGGTGGAGGGATAAAAGAGGGTGGGCATTCACCGGCCAGGTCAGACGTAATGCTTGACTGGCGAAATGTCTGATACACATCTACGGTCTTTAGTCTCCCTCAGCTGACTGACAGGCTGCTCTGTGAGAGGAGGTGTGTGTGTGTGTGTGTGTGTGTGTGTGTGTGTGTGTGTGTGTGTGTGTGTGTGTGTGTGTGTGTGGCAGGCCTATACTTTCATTTGTGTTACAGTGAGAACAGTACAGGGTGCACAGAGCGCCGTTGGGTGAAGCCTCCACACAAACATCACGTTTTCTAAACCGAAAAACAAATAAAATGGGTTTCGATGGATGACAACACATTTGTAATAAAAAGATATTTTTCATTTTAGCTTTTATGGGTTTAATTGTTTGAAAAAATTGCCTCAACACATGGGTGATCCTGAAAACTTTCAGCTTAATTGAAAGCATGGTGTAGTCATAAGATTAAGAGCCGAACACAAGGATGTGAAATATTGTTATTTTACTTGTTTTTTTAATAAAAAAAAGCCAAACAATAAAAAATATTAGGATACTAATTCGGGGTTGTTTATAGATGAGATGTGGATTCAACATTAGAATCTGTAGAAGAATCCATCCGAAGAATATTTTAATTCTCAGAATCAGTTTAAAAATAGCCAAACAGTCGCTAAAAAAGTCGGTCATACTTTGTGAAAAAGTGAGTAAAACTACAAAATTTCAGGGATTTTGTACCAAGAGAAATACATGAAGTATTCTTCTGCCACTGTAAAGGTGATCTTGGGTCATGCTCTGAGCTTCGAACCAGACCTTTTGTCAGCTTTTAGTGGTCTGAGCGCAGTTTCAGTCGCTCGAGACCCGGAGCAGAGACTCTTAACCCTTTCACATCACTGCCTGTAATTGGTGCACATCTGGTGGGTGCACCTTTATCTTGTTGCTGGTCTGTGGTCTAGAATGACTGTCGAGGCTGGCTGACACTGAAGACTTCACAGGCTTCTGTTGATGGGTGGCATTTTAATCTCACATATTGTGCTGCTTCATTAGTTCGCTTTGTGCTCATCAGCCATTAACTAGCTGCTTCTTAGCATGCATCGTAGTAGCATGTTGGCTCTTTATTAGTCATAAAGAAGTTACTAATGCGCAGATCGTTACTCATGTACAACAACTTCCTGACTTCCAATCAATAAACAGGAGGTTGTTGTAGGATGTGGCCCCACAGAAAAAGGCATTAAGTGCTTTATAATAATAAAGAGCCAAAATGCTGCTAATAAGCAGCTAGTTAATGGTGAATATATGCACTTTAATAGAAAGTGTGACCATATTTTTCTTATTTTTGCAATTTTAGAATTAGGAAAGGTGTTGAAAGGAAAGTACGATTGTCATTATTGATCTTGTTTCCTTGGATCATAAAGAAGACAGAAGTTTGATTATTGATCGCTCTTCAACGCACTCAGTGTTCAATATCTGATTATAAATGTGAAAGTACAGACATCACATAATTTAACCACTAAACCGTGATAATACTGACACAAATTATAGAATTAAAATGATGTTTAACACACACTTAATCTGTACGTGTTTTATTTTTTGCAAATCTTGCAAAAAATCCAATGCTTCATAATAAAAAAATCTAATAAACATACATAAAATATATACTGATATATATGATATATACTATAAAGTGTGTTCATGTGGTGTGTGAGGACTTATTTTCCCGAGTTCCAAATCATAAATGTATATTTGCTGTGAGGAAACAAATCAACACTAACATTTGTCATTAATTATCAATATAATCAAGCAAACGCTGACCTGATCGATTCACACTTTCTCTGTGGCTAAACTTTAATTTTGTAATGAGTTGTATCAATCAGCTAATGTGATGGTTGGATTATAGTAAAAATTGTATTTTAAAATCAGGATATTTCTCAGTCCTGCATTTTTTACAGCGAGAGACATTTTCTTTCTGTACAGAAAATTTGTGCTGCAGAAACATAATGTGAATGTGAAGGTTAACGCTGTTAAACGCGGCCTCCTTTAATGGCGTCTTAAACACAAGCCGTGTAAACCTACAGAGGACACTTTCCTTCAGTAATTAAGCAGAACGTGAATGACAGAGACTTCCTCTTCCCCTCTATGCTCTTCATCACTGTCTCTCTGTGCTACAAGTAGGTCAACAGGGATTTCCTGCCCTCAGTTTTCTTCCCAGCCAACACCTGGCCTTTGTAATGCCACTTAAGCACGAGGAATGAGAGCGTCTACTGTATATATAACATATGGGATCAAAAGTCACAACAGCTTGTAAGTTTGCACCACTGTGCAGGCAAACTCGGGCTGATATCGACCTTCGCAGAGCAGCCAGGACTTCAGCTCTCCCAGAAACAGAGAAAGAGACACTCCTGAAGATTTAGCTGCAGCTTCGGGCTGGGATTTGAAAATGCACAAAAACAACAGACGCATATTTATTCCTCTAATTTTCCCAATTTAAAGTTCGCTCGAGAGATGCCTTATGAAACAAAAGCCCGCCGTTACTTTCTTTTTTTTTTTTGTCAGACTGAATTATTAACAACCCGAGGCTTACCTTTGCATTTCTAATTACGTGACGCGCAGAGATGGCTCCTCAACTCTGCAGGCATCCAGTTAGAGTGTCATTTTGAAGGAGAAATCCAATGCAGACTCGGAGGGGGGCTAATTCACAAAGTAGGTTACAGAAAAGTGTTGAACAAGTCCAACTGTTTGAACACCTCTGGCCTCAAAACCTGCTTTGTTACACTCATTCAGATGCATTTTTGCACGCAGAGGGGAACCAAAGCAAAGCAGTGTGGAGCTGGAGAACGTCACATTTCTGTTGTTTATTAAAGGGCAGAAGAGAGTGTGGGCCGATCGTGAACTCAGCTGTCAAACTGACAAAGTGTGATAGTTTGACGGGTGACTTTCACATTAGTTTTCTCTCCTCTCTCTCCCCCAAGACTTGTTGCGGAGGTGTCGGATCACCCACAGTGGGCACGCAATCAAAGAGAGGCACAGTGTGGTTGAGGGGGAGGGGACTCGGTTTTGTGGCGTGCTCGACAAAACAATTCATCACACGTTGCCGATGTGGGATCACAGCGAGCTTCTTAGAACAAAAAAGCTCAAGAACACAACATGAGGAACACTCACCTTCGCCCCAACGCTTTCCTCTTCCTCTGCTGCTTTCTCCCCGTCAGCCTCCTTCCTCCTCACACACCTGCACAGCGTTCGGCCCGGCGCTGAACGCTCGGGCTGCCAGTCATACTGAGAGGACACTGCTGCAAGATTCGGAGAATAAGATTTTCTGACTCTCTTTCTGAATGAATAATGTTCCGTTTCGGGGGCACATTAAAAAAAATATGTCGGAGTTCAAAAGCCTCTCTAAGAATTAAAAAGTCACCAGTACACAGAAAACTTCAAAAGGGGACAACTCCATTAGCGTCGTCTTTGAGACCCGTGATTAAAAAACAAAAAAGAAAGCACGCTGCCTGCAGGGAAACACACCTAAACCCACACAGCCTTTAAGAGGCAGTTGCACCACTTTTCCGACCTCTCTGGATGGAGTAGATGAGGTGAGGAGAGTGTGTGCTGCCGGGTGTGGTTTCACCCCACGTCTCCTTCGCGTCCTTGGGTGCTGGCTCCGTGGTCATCCCTTCACTTCCCTCTCTGCCCCATGTGAAGAACACCTGGCCGCCATGACAATAACGTGCTGTGTAACCGCTGCCTCTCATTCTCACACACATGTGAAACCCAAACAACCACATGTTTACGCGAGTGTTTCTAAAGCATGCAGGCGCTTTAGGCTGAGGTGCTGCAGTGTGTCTGGGCACCCGAGGGTCCTGAAGAGGGTCCCGGGTGACCTTGAGGAGACTGAGGGGTCCTAAGTAAGAAATAGTTTCCAGTGTTGAGAGCTTTTTTCTAATCATGCGTTTCTTCTAACCGCTGTCATCTCCTCACAGAGTCTAGACAAACGATCAAAGTCTCTTTTTTTCCACTAGGTTTGGTCAACTTTGTATTTGCGCTGCTGCCACTTGAAAGGGCTGCATGTTTTCAACCATTTTCCATCACTTTCAGCCGTGTTTTGACTTTGCTGCTAGCATGCTAAATATGACAGCATGTGGTGTAAAGCTTTTACAACTGTCACAGCTGGTAGCTCACTGGTTGTATAAGAAATAAACACCGAGGATCAGCCTCACACTCGGCGCACACTGAAATACCTCGACAGCCACCGAATGTACGGAGAGTCCCGATCCTGCTCTTTGTGAGCGCCATCTTCAGGTCAAAACTTTAAATTGTTCAGTATTTTGGGTCAAAACAAATACCTGTAAAACTGACTTCCCATCAGCCTCAGCTGTGCTGTGTGTTTGCTGCCGATTAGCAAAGGTCAGCATGCTAACACGTTAAGATAAGTTGGCTAACTTGTCAGTGTGGGCATGTTAGCATACTGGCATTAGCATTTAGGGGCTAAGTAGAGCCTTGCAGAGCTGCTGGCTGCGTTCTTTTTGTTTATTTACCTCATTGTTTCTATATTTTAGCATTAGCTACTCCACAGTCTTTCCACTTGAGCAATGACATCTGATGATTTTGAGGGGTCAGGGTATGAATCCTGCTTTGGACCCTAAAAGCACTTGGACCGACCCTGATTATGAGGATTTAAGGATTAAACGCCTCATTTTGGAGCAGGTGGGCGTCTGTTTTTTTTGTGGAAAGTTGCTTTTCACACACGGAAATGAAGAGACAAACACTTGGTCAGAAACATTCAAGGTCAGACACACTTGTGTTCCCTATTAAGTCACTGTTCACACTGCGGTGCTCTCCTATCCTCCCCATCGTTCTGCCTCTCAATTTCAAATCAGGAGTTTAACCTCCAAGCTGATTCTGCTCACGCTATGGCAGCGGACCTGGCCACGCACCATGGGAGAATTACCTCCCATAATTATACTGCAATTATGACCCAGATAAAATCAGCATTATTCTAAAAAAAAAAAAGTTTAAATGAGTAGCGGGAGGGAGGGATGGAGGGATGGAAGGAGATGGAGCTTTAGTGTCTCTGAGGGGATTGGTGACAGTCCTGTGAAACAAAAGGAAACGAATGGACAGAAAACCTTTCTAATTAAGCACAGAGAAAAGATGGTGTCTCTGGTAATTATAAAAGTGTAAGAGATTCTTAACTGGGTTGAGGGTAATTTTGTTTCAGTTCTGTGAATTTTAAAAGTTTAGTCCAAACGGTGAAACTAAAGCACAAACTTTTACAGCGGGAAAAAGAACGTGGTGGTATTTGTTAGAAAATGTCAACTCCGATCTTCTGCAAACTCGGCTGACCTCAGGATGCCAACAGAACAACCCGACACTGAAAAACCATGAGCTGTGCTTTGCTAGCTGACCACTAGGGGCTCTGTGAGCACTCTCAATCCCTCCTGGCTGCAGCAAACTGGGCCTGCAACAAATAAACTCTCCCTTCAAACCTCCTCAAACCGCCAACTGCCTCCCAAAAATAGACATGCAAAACAACTCTAGGAGCTTTTGGGGCTCCGCTCTCCAGCTAGTCATCTTCAGTGACGTGTGTGCAGCTTTAAGTCTGGAGCTGGATGGCAGCAGACAGGACATCTGCTCTTCATATCCGCCTGGTGTGTTGCACAAAGTGGACTCTCTTAGCTCCAGCCATGGGCCCAGCGGCAGCACGGCGGGCACAATTCCCTCTCCAAACACAATTCGGAAAAGGGACTTGTTTATCCAACCATTCAAGGCTCGGATCAGAGGGAGATAATGTCTGGATGGGTTTGAGTCTCCTTTCCATGTAGCTGCGCACATCTGTATCTGAGTTTTCCACTCGCACAAGCCGACGGAGTGGTTTAAACTGAGCCGGTGTACCATATACAAACACACACAGCGAGAGCGGCGCACAAGCATAAATACACAGGTAGGCCAACAGCACACGCATCCGAGCACTTAAAGAAGACATTGGTGGTCCATAATAGTGCGTTTGGATCACGGATGAAAAGCCTCGACCTCGGGGAAAACACCACAAAGTCGCACACACGACTTTAACCTTCAGTCCTCTTTTTTCCTTCTTCTTCCTCAGTTGTTTCTGCGGGTCACACAAAAGTCTTGGCATCCATTTGTAGTGCGTTTTCATCACTCCTGTGTCACATTTCTTTAATAACACCGCAATCTCAAACCTCCCGTCGCCTTTTAAGGTCAATGTATGAAAAGAAAATCAAACATTTAAAAGCGGCAAAAATGATTTATAACCTGTATATTTCAGATATGAAATGGCTGCGGAGTATCTCCCGGCGATGCCATTACTTATTTCTGAAAGCCCACCTGATTGTGGTCGGACAGACTCACCTAAAAACACCTAAAACGGCTCAATAAAGCACCTTGAGCCATGATTGGGATCTCACTCATATTCCCTCGTCACAAAGATGAATGCATTTGCAGAGGAAAGATGAGCGAGGGGGCTGAGTTTTAATAAATTCTGCATCATGTTTCCGCCGCAGTGCCCACAAGCCGGTGACAACTGCATTTATTTAAAGGCAGTTTGATAAATTAATTTTTTTTTATCTGGAGAAATACATTCACAGACAAATAATGATCTTGACTGAAAAATGGAACTGTTGCAGCCAAGGAGACGATGTTGATTTCACTCTCCATTTTTCTCAAAGTGTCTGACGGGCGGGAGAAGAGGCTGCCGCTCCAGAAACACACCAGCTTATTATCAAATATCCTCTTAGTCTGCTGATTTAAATGAAAGTTATTTAATGACCCCGATTACTCTTTGTTCACAGGGATTTTTTTTTTTTGCTCCACTTGAAGTCTCTGCAAAAGGAAAGAAACACCAGATCTCGATAAGAAAAAATTGTGCAACAAGACTCTCAGATCAGATAATTGGCCAGCGGTCACATGCAAACACGCGTGCGAGCACGTCTGAACGCCGGCTAGAGGAAGCTCATCGAGATGCTGAATTTCTGTGAGAAACGCTTCAAGGCGAAGCTCGCCGCATTCAGAAACAAGCAAACCATTCATAATATCGGTATCGGCTGCATCTGCGCACATTTCAGGCCGGCCAGCAATATCCTTCAGAGGACAAAGTGTACGAAATGAATCAATAAACTCAAAAGCCCTGAAATCTCAAATCCATTAGGGCTCCGATGAAGCACATATTACTTCAAAATGGAGTTGCATTAAGTGTCAGATGCTGCTGATAAGGCCGCCTTCATTTGGGTTTTGTTGTTTTTCCCCTGATGGGACGCACGAGTGGTGACTCCTTATCATTCATGCCATAAAGCGCTATCTGTGTCTCTTATCGCCTGTCTCTGCACGAAGGAGGAAAAGAGAGTAAGAGTATGACAGAGAGGGAGAGAATGAAGGACAGAAAGCAGCGGATGATAAAAATCGCTGCTGCTGCTGCTGCTGCTGCTGTGGCCACATGCATGTACACCTGTGTGAGTGGACACGGACGCAGTCTCGCCACCTTAACGCACACGTATCAAACAAGGCCACGGGCCTGACACGCTCTTATCTCCTGCAGCCTTTCGCCGTGAAGATAATGTGCAGTGCAGCTCCTCACCAAAAGTACAGAGGAAATCAAACTGCTTTTTTTTCCCTTCCTCTGTTCACTGATGGCCTGTCGTGTTATCTTCTCAGATGAACTCGACTTCTCTCCCAGCCGCTAACTTTGATTAAACTATCGGAATATTTAAATTCCCCGTCGGATTTTTGTCGAGACGTGAAGAAGAAGCTGGTTTTCCTCTTCCTACTGCATCATCACTTTCGTTTCATCAGTGTGAATTAAAACCCAGATTTCGCCGCCCTTTGGAGCGTCATGGCTTGCAGATTGCGCTCACGATACAACGCGTTGACCCTGCTTGATTTAGCAGACGCAACACGATGCATTCCTCTCATCCCGGCTGTTTTTAATACTATCTGAATCCTTCCCTATGCAAGGCATAACCTTAATCTCGCTGCCTTTAACCTTGCCATTCTCCTCCTCTATCTCTCCCTCCTTCCCTCTCTTGTTCCGTCTCTCCCTGCGTTTGTTTATCCAGCACTCTCTCGCTGCCTCTCTGATGAGTGTTTTATCTTGCGGCCCACCTTTTCACACTGCCGCGTTCACAATCACGAGTATCACCAGTAATTATCTCGCTGTATTCCCCCTTCTCGCCCTATCGCCGGCATTCATCTCGGAGCTGGAATTATATGCGTTTCAGATGGGTGCCACCGCGCTCCTGCACACCCCCGCAGCCCCCCACCCCAAGAGGAGAGGAGGAGGAGAGGTTTGGAGGAGGAGGGAGGGAGGACCAGCAGACTCAGGTTGGGTAAAGACAAATCTAGTGTGTCGCAGGTTGGAGATTGTAAAGCCTGACCTGCATCACCATACAGCAACCCGGACCCACATCTCAGGTGTAATTACTTTGTTTCACAGCTTCCTTTATCTCCCATCGACTTTGCATCTGTCCCCTTTCATACTCCAGCGCTGCTTCGCATAATATAGTTGTGGTCTCTGTCAAAGTCGCCTTGACCTTCCTCCTCTCTGCCGCCGCCATTGTACCAATAAGAAAACCAATTAATGACTTATCCGTCCATCTCAATGTCAAGTCTTTTTCTGAGGTGTACTATTATGTCTGCTTTTCCGACGTGCTGTTAATTAACTCGATGCTTCGTCTTCTCCATCCGAGCCTCCCGCCGCTCACTCACCCAACCACGCCGGTATTCAGGCCCGCATAATAGTGCCGTAGGTGCGAGGCGAGACGCCGAGCTCACGCACACACAGAGCCTTAAACTTCTGAGAGCAACAGAATGTAGAGAGGGATGTTGGACCGGCATAGAAGGATATGAAAGGATTTAATGAACAAGATGTCTGAAGGAGAATTCAATGGAGGGGCCAGATAAGGCGCTAAAGTCGTTAAGAGTGGGCAGAGTGTGGCGCATCCGCCTCTTTAGGTGAGGACGGCGGAGCGGTAAAACCCTGTGCATATCCTCACCTTTGACGAGGGAAGCCCAAACGCCGGCTCAGAGGGAGGCGAGGGGGAGCGTCGGCGTTCCCTTTATCGCATTCATATTCAAATTTCTGAGTGAAATGTCAAAGATGATAGACATATCACTCTTAGCTTTTCTGTTGGAGCGCTGGAAACCCTTTTCACAGCCTGGTTTTAAAGGTGGAGGCACCTGGTGTGTAACTCTGAGCGACGATGCTTGGCGTTGACCTGAAAGGCCCGCGATTGGCCGAGCAGGGCGCCTAATGGTTTCACCTTTTTTATGTCCGAGAACTGTACTCATGTCTTCAGTAAAATAGGATTTCTGCAATAAGACAAAGCGTGCATAACCTGTGGCGACATCCATCCTCGGACGCCAAGCACGATGTCTATCTGTTTCACTTGTCCCCATTTCCATATTTATATTAATTAGAATTTGGTGAGTATTGTCCTCGGGGATAACTATTATGAAAATCATTCCAATATCTTAATATATAAAATTAGAGCGGCACTGTTTATGTCGTGTTTTTTTAACTTTCTAGTAATAAATTATATACTTGCGCAGCCGGAGTGAGGAGCCAGCCGTATCTTTTTAATTTTCTAAATGCAATTCATTGCTCCGAACACGGATTCAAAACACTAATTAATTTGTATTTGATAATTTGCCCACTTTCACGGCATGACATAAGTGCAGCTTTTTTTTCTCCCCCCTTTTTAAACTTTGCACTGCATGCACAAGTTTAATTAAGTGAGAACTCTCCACATTATCAACATCGTGAATTGTGTGATTTTCGGAGGGAAAAAGTAGGTCTGCGAGGGTCTTTTCTGCTGCTGCTCTCCACTCCCACAATTTCCCACATAAAAGAAATGTTGGAATTGAGAGGAGTGATTGCTGGAGGAGGTATACATTTCAAGTTAATTTTACATTGACCTTGTAAAAAGGATTGTGAAAGAGCGTGGATAAGTTAAACAGTAATGAAAAAAGAGTTAATGCACCTTCATCTGCCTGCGCTGAACGGACCGTCCGCTCCTCCTCCTCTCAGCTGCAGCACAGTCTCGCTCTATAGACGCCTTTCATGGACCCATAGCCAACCTACATTTGAGCTAAACTGTACATTAAACAAGATTAATGAGATTTTGGTTTCAGGGGGCTGAATTTTGACGTCTGTCTGCTGGAATCATTTCAGAAGTTCTGACCAGGAACAAACACTTCCCTCCACGTGCTGCATCAGAAAGAATTAGGAGTTTGGTCTGTCTCACCTGTGTGTGGGAGCTGAGCGTATGTCAGGGTCTCCGAGCCTCCATCACAGGGCTCACCTCGCCTTCGACCTGACTGTGCCCGCCGTGAAGGCCTCACGCAGAGCCGCGGCTCGTCTGTGATGTCTCGTCTGCCGGTTTGTGATGGACTCGCTTGCTTTTCATGCAGTTGCTTTCATTTCGCTGTGAGTCATTAGCTCCTTATTACACGCTCAACACACACTCGGCTGCACTGAAAACACACAATGAGCCACTTTTACTCGGCGGTGCGTCTGAAAGGGATAAATCTGAATTATTGTTGCTGTTACACTGTCAGTGGTGACCAGAGTGAAAGTATAGATGTACGACCAGCTAAATGTACTTCAAGTAAAAGTGCTAATTTTGCCTTTTTTGTTAATGATGACATAATGCATAGATCAGTCACAGCCCATTTTTTACCTGTAATGAAGTATTTCTATATTGTGGTACTGATACTTTTACTTAAAGTGACCACTTTTTACCACGTTTCCACGTGGTGTCATTATTGACACCGCTGTCCCTGAAGACTTCCTCAGAGCAGCAGCTCACCAAATATCGCCCATCAGGTGACATATTTGGCATTATTTCACAAGCGTGACCTATAAAATATGCAAGAAAAAGCTAAAATGTTAAATATAGTGACGGTGCAACTTCTGATTGTAGTATTGGTCAATCTTTTGATTTTTCATTGATAGCTTCTTAATTGTTTGGGCAGAAAATGGGACAAACGTCCATCCGCCCGCTCTGGTCAAACCACCAGGGGGCTTCAGGGCTAGACACAGATGTGGACCCCCGTTGACCCTGTTTGTTGTAATATTGTTGAACAACAATTTATTTAGGAATATGTAAATTGTGCCTTGGACTTGGAAGCCTTCTTAAATATGTGTAGGGGGTGTATCCGAGCTAAAATGGAGTGCTAAGCTGCTTTTTAAGGCCCTTATCGTTTCTGTTGATACTCTGCTTCAAAATTGCATATCCCCAAGCAAATTTGCAGGTAATCAAATTACCGCAAAAACAGCTGTTACACAATAAATCTGGGGACTTCGGGGCCGCTGGAAGTCTGCGGCGCTGGCACCGTTAATCCCGCCTTGCCCTTTGCAAATTCCCAGAGCCCAAGATGTTGTCTTCCAGCTGCTTATTCTGTGAGCAACAGTTAAAAAAAACAAAACAAAATTCATGCTTGGTAACTCAAAACTGTTAAAAGCTGAGCTCGCTGAGACTCCGAGACTCGTTTAGTCATTGTTTACCCAGGAAAGGTTCGTTCAGGGCTGCTTGTGTTTCATCGGCTTTTTTTCCATTAACTGATGTGACAGTGAAGCAAGAAAGGGAAGCAAATGGAGCTCAGGCGCCCAATAAGAAGAGATATGGTTTGAAATTTGTTGATTTAAATGTTTGTTTATAGTCACGTTTTTATTTGTACACTACGCATTTTTACGCGGCGTCGATGAGACAGAAAAGATGAGACTTTCTTCTTCTCTTGACAGCACGAATGTGTCGTTTATTCTCTAATTCACATCTGAACTGACAACGCAGACGCTTCTACGTCACGTCAGTATCGTGCAACGCACATAAAACACAACAACAGTCTGCAGTGAATTACATCTCACCACTACTTTATTTTTAACAGTGAATTATTGAACAATTATGCACATTTCTGTGTCATTTAGAGGGAAAAAATGTGCATTTTAGTGCTTAAGTTACTTCTCAAAAGTACCTAAATGCAGCTGTGTATATTGTTTATTTCCTCATCATTATTTGCATGTATGGTTTGTTTATTTAGCTGTATGGTATTTTTTCTTCTATGCAAGTATTGAGTGCAATGTTTAAACCGGAGTCAAACTCCTTGTATGTGCACACATCCCGAGCCGATTCTGATTGGCTGCCAGGTGTTTTTCAGAAAACAGTCGCCGGGGTTGGTCTGAAAAGTTGCTCAATCGAGCAACAAGTTGGCGTCAGCGTCCCTCCGTGTTCGGGACAACCTTCTCGCTGTCTGATCGCTAAAGCGCGGCGGCCTGCGTCGTGTCTGTTTCCCCCTTTCATTGGCGTCCCTGTGTGGACAGCGCCTCCTCTCCTTCACCCGTTTGTCCGTCTGTCACAGGACAAAGACCTGACGGGGACCTGGCTGGGCCCCGAGCCCAGAAAATCATTTAACAGTCCAATCAGAACGGGGGCCGATCCCCGCGCAGCCATTAGGGAAACCCGAGCGCCGACCCCGACCCCCCGTCTCTCACAGCCTCTTTTACGTTTCAGACGCTCTACAAATTGAGCGCCATCCTGCAGCCCTCAGCAGCCATTTTGTAAATGACAGGTCCGGGAAAGAAGAGAGAGTGGGAACAGACATGAAAATGATGTTCACCGGGTTTATGCGAGAGATGGGGAGAAAGAGATAGAAATTAAATACCCTGGCTGACGAGAAGGGGGTTTTTAATTCTCCCCCCTCCCCCCGAACCCCAACCTTTAGTTCGCTGACTCAAAACCACGATAAAACCCTATTTCTCCACTTTCATTCTTTCACTCGTCCTCTTCTCCTCCTCGATCCCGCCACAAGGGAACACTCAGGCCTTTGTTCGCTGAATTGGTTTTCAGATGTTATTTTTTCTTCACTCTTTCTTTCTCTAAGAGCATGTGATTAAAATCACCTCCGTCGTTTAGCACTGATGCCTTTTGTCTCTCCGGTCCCATTCTGCTGGGAGTCAGAGGGCTTACTGCTCGACATCTAACAGGTAGGATATAATAGGATTTCACTCCTGCTCTTCTCTGCACCGTCCGTCTGCATATTTAGAGCTTAAATCCATGCATATGTATAAATTAAGGCTCGGGGCAATAATCGGAGCTTTTAATAAGAAGCGGTGTATAATTTTAACTTTTAAGTCTGTGGGGACTTGTGAACACTGCCGGGAATATGAATATTTTCCATGTCCAAACACGACTCTGTTTGGCCAAATTATAGCAGTTTCGTAAAGGTTGTTGCACAGGACTTATTCCTGAAGAACAAACATGAGGTATTCATGAGCCGGGGTTAGTGCGTGAGCTTTGGCAGTGAGGAGAATGAATCAACAGATGACCGTTAACTCGACTGGCAAACATTAAAACTCTGCAAGTTCATTATGAATGAAGTACAACCGCAGTTTGGTATAATACGTTTTTTGCTTCTCTTTATATTTCCTTCATTCTTAATTCTGTCCATAGCTAAGCGGTCCTCAGGTGTGTTTGGAATAAATGGAGGAACTGCTTCCGTCACAGCTGGACGCAAAGAAAAGAAGTCAAACAACAGATTTCATTTCTGGTTCGTTCTGCAGTGTTTTACTTCACGTCCAGAGCCAATGAAGAAAGCCTGGTCTGGAGGATGAATGCAAAGTGCACCATCTTTCTTGAACTTCAGGTTTGTGTCCACACACATGATCCATGACGACCTTCGTGACCCTTCCACCCGTCACCTCCCGCCTCTGCAAGGCGCTGGAACAGCTTCTGATGGCACACACCCGCCTCCACCCACATGCACACAGAGGAAGTGGAAGAAAAGTCTTTGCTCGTTCTGAGAAAATCTTCCTTTCTTCTCTTCCTCAATCCCTCCTCCTCGCCGTCTTCCTCTCGGTTCAGCTGCCAAAGGCCTTGATTAATGGCCCGCTTTAATTAATACTTTTACAGTACTTAGAGCAGAGACCTTGCAATTAGCATTGGCCTAAAGAGTGTAATCACCTGAGCTCATCCAGATCGTTATCCACAGACTGACTGACTGACTGGATGGATGGTAGGCAGGGAGACAGAGCGAGCATGTGGAAGCTTGAGCAGCTGAGATCAAGGCAGCTCAAACTTTTTCTCTCTGAGGGCCAAAACTGAGACTTCAAAAGCAAACACCTATTGTTTTGTTAGCATGCTAAGTGGTGCTATGCTCCCAAGCTCCCTTAACTGACTGACTTCATGCACAAAGTGTCACTCTGCCTGCCGCGCTCACAGTGTGAAAATGTGGTCCCATGTTGTCCGTTTGTTTGGTAGGATGCATATACTAGAGTAAGAGTGTACAGCCGTGATAGCGGCTCTGTGAGGCTGGACTTGCTAACAAATGCTAACATTTGCTAATTAGCTCATTTGAGGCTGGTGGGAATTGTGCAGATGCATGTAAACAGGTAAATCTGTGTTGAACTGATGGTGGCGTGAGATGAAAACATGAGTCATCCAGAGAGGGACATGACTGTTTACACGATTTCATGGCAATCCAAACATTTCACTAAAAAACAGCCTCCTGGTGGCGCTACAGGAGGAGTCAGGTGATCGTCTGAAGCTGCAGGATTCGTCCTCTGGAGACCCTGAATGTCTGTGCAATCTGTCCGTTAGCTGAGATATTTCAGTCTGGGAATTCATCAAAATTCCTCTGAAATTTGGTAGAAAGCAGGAAGTGAAGTCCAAGCTGTAGCGACTGGTTTTGTAATTATGAATCCTCATAACCTGCTGCATTTCATTCTTGAAACGACACATCAGTGTTTGTTTACTGGTGCAGGTCTGTATTAAAATGCAGATTAAATATGTCACAACAGCTATTATTAAAAACAACAAATCACTATGATGGTGAGTGCTTTCTGCTTTCACATGAGCTGCTTTAGAGAGCCATTATTTACCATATTCACCTTGATTTGGTAATCCTGCACGAGGTTTATTACTGCATTAGCTGTATTATTGCACCACTCGAACAGTGAATGGCCATGCTCGGCCTCCCCTGCAGACTTTTTTTGCTTCTGCAGTAGAAATGGTCAAACGTGTTTTCCACCCTGCGTCGGCTAACACGTAAAATGTGCATTTAGCTTCAGATTGAATCCGCAGTGACACATTAATAACCTCAGTAAAGAGCATGTAAACGCAGCGGCTTTATTGTTTGTTTTACTGGGACGTGGAAACAGCAGGCAGTGGGAGAAATTCCACGGCATTAATTACAAACTGATTAGAAGCTCCTTTTGCAGGAGGCTGTATCATTTAATTGAGGGGAAAATAATGATCACAATTCCACAACTTCTAATTAGAAAAACAGCTCAAATCTTATCAGGACTGCGCGATGCATGCGGAACACACACCACTTTCAGTCGCACACAAACGCGCACACACATCCGGAAATAAACAGTTTCTGTTCCTTTGTGTGTGCGTGTGTTTTTCAGGGACACACACACTCGCGTAGACGCTCCCACTCTGAGACAGAGGAGCCAGTTTAAGCACATCAAGTCGACTGCGGATTATGTTTGTAGATATTACCCGAAGAATCAGCGGTGCGCTTTCTCAAAAGAGACACAGACAATTACAGATCTGATAACCCCTGAGTTGTATCACAGCTGTTGCAGTGTGTTTACACTATCTGACATGGCTGAAACAACAGCACAAATAAGAACAGAGAGAAGATTCCCATCTCAACTTTCCTGACTTGCTGCTTATCACAAACCACAAAAATCACAGTGTCAGACAGAGCTTGGAACGGGCCCAGAAAGCCAACACACACTCCAGCATGCTCGCACAAAAAAACAAACCACATCACATCACATTTTTAGGATGAGTTTCTGTATTTGTTGGCAGCTGCTGGGAGTGTTTTGTAATACTTAAGAGGATATTTCCACACAGATAAACAACAGCTTGAAGAAACCTTTCCAAAAGGAACGCGTAATGTTTTCTGTTAAATTGGCAAACGGGGCTTTGTGCGTGTGTGTTTGACCCCGGGGGGGGGGGGGGGGGGGGGGGCTGCATACAGTATATGACTCGTGTTATGGCAATGACACAGTCAGAAACAGCAGCTGAAGGACGCGTTATCTTCCCCGCAGGTCAACCAGACAGTTTCATAACATCTCAAATGGGATTCTTATTCGACGTGAGAGGCGCTGAGTGGGAAAAAAACTGTTTGTTTATCCTCTCTGCCGCTCATGAAATGTACACACACAGCGCTGTGATTAATAGGCAGCTTTGTCATTGGTTTTATTAATGTGAGAATGGCTGATTTATGGGCCGCGTCTAGACACGGCTGCTGCTCCCTCGTCATCAGATCGACCGATCGGCTCGAACGCGCGAGCTTTGTGCGTCTGCAGAACAGACGACGGTTTTGTTGCCGTTAATCGACTCGGCCGTTGTTGCTCGCTTGCTCGCAGGGTGAATATGAGCATTGTGCATGTGGGTGGCTTCTCTGATTCTTTAGAAACAGAGTCATTACAGTGTATTAGGGAAAACAGCAGTAAATCAGCACGCTGACAGGCCTGGCAGAGCAGCACAATGGATGGCACTGAGTTGAAAGGAGAAGACAGGCGGCGCAGACTAATATTTGATATTGCACTCTCCGTTGATCGACTGTATATTTGCAGCTGTCACATCGGGGTGGTTGCAAAATTTGACTCAAATTAAATAAATCAAAAACCTCCACTGCACACCCTCCTTTTTTTCCACCTCAGATCCAAAGCATAGCAGCCAACAGCCACATTTCTATCTTAAACAGTTAGAAAATAACTCATTACAATACGTCACACACACACACACACACACACACACACACACACACACACACTTGCACAAGCTTGCACACATCATCATAAAGGTATCTACTTGAGGAGAAATTGGAATCAGCCACTCCCTTGGATCAGTCAGAGTATTCCTTTACCATGTTTCTGCAGGCTTGGAAGAGGATGCTGCTCTGTGTGTGTGTGTGTGTGTGTGTGTGTGTGTGTGTGTGTGTGTGTGTGTGTGTGTGTGTGTGTGTGTGTGTGTGTGTGTGTGTGTGTGTGTGTGTGTGTGTGTGTGTGTGTGTGTGTGTGTGTGAGGGGGTTGGGTTGGGTAAGGCTGGGGGATTGTCCAGGGAAAGTGTCTGCTTGGCCGTCCCTGGCTGAGAGGTAAGCCTTGCCGGTGGTGTGCTGAAAACCAACCGTGTTGTCGCCGGCTGCGGAGCCAAAATCACTGACGCGTTTTAGAAAGGGCCCCCGGTGCCGGAGAGGACGGGGGTATTAAGCACACACACACACATGCACATACACAGTCATGAGCATTTACACTGCTTTTATGCTTACACACACCTACTCGAACAATACTCAAACAAAAGCGGAGGCATATACCGTAACACAGAGCCAAAGGTACACCCTCGAATGCAAACACACACACATACTGTACACACACACACACACACACACACACACACTCGGAGCAGCGAGCCGAGCCGCTGTGCCAGGTGGCAGGGGGAGGCTCTCGGCTGAGAACGAGCAGAGAGGAGGAGGAGGAGAGGCTCTTGGCCGGCCTTGAAAGCGAGAGGCACAAACGGCAGCGGCGATGCCCAGGTTTGGATGCGGCCGGGGGAGCCCTGGAGGGGTTTCCTGGGCACGCAAGCAGGGAGGAGGGGAGGGTTGCTGGGGTGGTTTTTGGGCCGCTTCTGGGCCGTGGTCAGCCCCCTCTGTAACAGAGAAGTGTGATCCCAGACACAGCTGTCCTGTTCTGAGCCGGACCTCCTTGTCCACGGGCCCAGAGCTGCAGCGGGGACGGGGATGCTGCAGACTGGGCTCACACACGCTGCATTGTTCCCGGCATCTGTGCTCCACACTAAATAAGACATACCTTTCCCCCTAAGCTGTGTGTGTACCATGGCGGGTTTAGGACAAACGCTATGCTAATTATATCTGGAACAGAAATACAACACCCAGAGATAAGGCGCTGTGTGTTCGCACCCGGACCGCTGAGGCGATCAGATAAGGGGGAGTTGACTGGATACAGTAGCCAGGTGGATTGGGTACCCTCACACACCAAAACCCACAAAAAAGAAGGTCAAACTAAGAACGCTACGTCAAAAATCATCACAAATCCTTGAATTTCTTAAAACACAGTTCCAGCTTTGGACTTGTAGGTGAATTTATGTGCTGCGGCACATTCTGAACCAGGAGGGAGCTTCCCATCGCTGGGTATCCGCTGTCCCTGTCGCCCCTGAACTCTCCAGCTACCACAAACAGGATCAGGTCCCAGCGGAGGAGGAGGAGGAGGAGAAAGGAAGGCTGCGAAGAGGAGGCAGGAGGGGTGAGGAGAAGACCAGTTGGAGGAGGGAGGATTGAAGAAAAAAAAAAAAAGATCCGCAGGAGTGAAAGATGTGAATTAACAGAGTGCCGGTGAGGTATACTGGTCGAGGCTGGCTCACGTAAAGTGAGCTGTGGGGTGTGTAAAGTGAGCAGGGGGGTTTGGGTCGTTTTCACATGGAGCCTGGCCAGACTCCAGAAGTGAGCGAGGAGAGAGAGCGAGAGAGAGAGAGACTCCTAATGGCTAAGCCTTTCACTAGGCCACACTGCAGTGAGCCGTAATTGAAGGTAATTGTTGGGAAGAGCCGACACACACAGCTTCCCCACTGTTCCCCGGGCCGAGATGGACAAGCCTGAGATGACGGAGGGGGGAGAGCGGGTGTGGAGGGAGGGGTGAGGACAGGTGAAGGAGGGGGAGAAAGAGCAGGAGGACAGAGGGAGATTGCATTACCCCACCTCCACCGTCCCCAACTGTCCTACACGGCATTTGTCTGCTCGCACAATTGCGTAATTGTGTCCCCGCTAAATGGTCCGAAGGGCTGCGGCGGCGTCTCGGATGCAGGTGGGCAGGCTCGGGTGACAGACGGACAGACGGACTGAAAGAGGACGCGGTGAAAGAGGGAAGAGAGACGGCTAAAATGGCGGCAGCGACCGCGAGTCCAACTTTGAAACACCCCCCCCCCCCCAAAAACCCCCATTTATTTTATTATTTTTCTAACGAGGCCGGCCCTGCAGTCCAGCAAATTTGATCTTTTTTCCTTAGAATCCTTCAATGAATACATTTCGCTCTTTGTCACACACACACACAGGCATTTTCAAATAGATTTCATGAGGTTGTGCCGAGGCGATGATGTTCATGTGTGTGACTCGGAGCGCTCGAGTGTGTGTGTGCGGGCAGGAGATGGAGGAAATCACCTTCCCCACTTTGCCTAGCCTCCTCGGTTGGATGGGTTTAGCTCCATGAGCGCACTGGAGCAGGAAATCCAGATTCGCAGCCTATCAGCGAAATAGCACATATATGACTCCCCAGCCTAAGACGGTCTAATCAGGCCTGCCAACCCGCTAACTCCACCACCATCATCACCAGGCGCCAGATTGACTCCTGAGCCCAAATCGCAGCTCCTGCTTTACGCCATAAAATGATTCCTGTATTGGTTTCCCCTTAAACCTGGTGAAGCTAATGCAATGTAATGTAAAAATTAGAAGCATAGTGCTACTGTGCTGCATGTCAGCAAGTGCAGATTTGACCGGACGGGGCCGAGGGAGGGAGGCGAGGCCGGCCGGACTTACTGAAGGATGGGAGGGAAGAAAAAAATCAACCCAATTACCCGGCCGAGCTACTGTTCTGCAGCCTCTTGCGAGTATGATGAATGTGAAATGTTGTAATTTGCGAGAGCTGATAATGACAGAAAAGTGGCGCGAGATCCAGCAGAATTAGAATTAGAGGAATGAAAGGCACGATCCGATTTTAGCTATCAGAGGTGGTTTTTTTTTACTCCGCAAGCTCGCACATCTTTTATTTCAGAAGTAACCTTTTTGCCTTAATTACTGAGTATCTGTGATCCGGGGTCCTGCGTCGCCGCTGGCGTCGGGGGGCTTTGGCTGGGCACGCACACACACACACACACATCAGGACAAGCTTTGATAATTAGCCAGGCAAAATGAACTTTAATTCTTTCTTTTCAAATGCGAGATCTGGCCCGTAATTACTGCTGTGTAATTAAAAGTCCCAATCAATCTGTTGGATTGCAGAGTCTCAATGAAAGAACAGGAGAAATTAGACCTTAATCCTCAGAGCACTGTCTCCCGTCGCGCCCTCGCTTCTCATGTCCCCTTCACACGCGTTGTTGGCGTTGATGCGCGCACACACACGCTATCACACACTTTTACATTTCAGCCTCCAACCCTGAAAAGACAACCCCATTTGAACAGGGCAAGCCTCTTTTTTTCTCCTCCTCACCTCCTCCTGCTAAAAATGTATAATATAATATAGACCATTATGTTCTTTAAAAACTCATTACAGCGTTTGAAATGGGAATCTTGGGAAGTCTGTTTAAATATTGCCTCCTCCACATTGTGCGGAGATGGGGGGGAAGACACATCGGGGGACGTGGCATGCAATTAAGAGCAGAATGGATTAGTTTCCTTTTTAAAGTTATTGAGACACAATGAAGGGAGAGTCGTTCTCTGTTCCCCCCTCTCATCGTCTGTATTGATGGCTCCCCTGTAAGCCCCTCCGCTCGCCCTCTCCCAGTTAATGACAGTTTGCATTTCACACTACAGGAACCAAGGAAAACCCTTTGGCCTTTTCCTGTGAAGAGTGAAGAGATAGACCGGGCAAGAGAAAGGAGGTGTGACAGAGCCGTTTGACTCCGTAGGTCGTGGCTGTCGTGGCGTGGAGAGGAATTAGCCCAAGACAAACATGTCAGAACGACTAAAAGGCATTACTTCTCTCGCATGTCGCAGGAGCCCTTTCTTCTCCGCTCACGCCGTCCTGAAAGTCAGGGAATCCGAAAAGTTTGCAGCGAGGCAGAAATTACTTGGCTTACTGTACGTTACGAGGCCTGACGTGCCGCCGCTGTGGCTCGTTTAAAGCTCGAAAACCAGGCGTGCCGCTGCTGAGCTGTGAACATGAGCGAGAGACGCAGAAAATGTTCAGAACGGTTCATCTTTTCCTTTTTCCTTCAGGGCAAATACATTTTTACTCATTTCTTATTAGGTAGTTTTTGGCAGCCATCAGTTGTACTGCTGTAGTGATGCAGACATGCAGACAGGAAGTGAGAAAGAAATGATTAGAAAGAGAAACACTCTGATGGTCTGTGTATTATTGTCTTCTCTATTCTGTACATGCAGGAAACATTTATTTTTTTTATTTCGTACTTTTTGTTTTTATTCTTGGCCGAGTGTATTTGTGACGGACAGCGTGTCAAGCTGCACAGAGCAGTCGGACACAGGAATCTGTTAAATTTTCAAAATAAAACACCCTGTACAGACTCCCCATCGTATATCAACAATATGTGCAATTAAAACAGACAAAAAAGGTAAATGCATCAAGGGAGAAAGACCGAATCAGCAAAATCTGATCATGTCAACAAAATTCGGCAGGCACAACGCTTTGGTTCTGAAACTCGCCCGGTGGGTTTGAAACTGCGTGGAGGACGAGCAAAAACGTGTTGCATACGTGAAGTCACGGAGACGCGTCTTGCAGCGATGCCAGCTGTTTACAGGCTACAACACATACTGAGCTCCTTCGAGTTCCTCTCGTCTCCTGTGGTGTCGCTTCATCCGAGCCGGGTGGTGGGATCCCGGCCTTCCATCCGGGGGCGGATCTCCCACTGTGACCGCTCACAGCTCGTGTTTTGTTTCAGTTCGCTGAGGTTGACAGAAGAGCAGAGAGAGCAGCGTGCACATAGTTTCTTCTCCGATTATTAGAACTGACCGTTTGAGACGACCTTCTTCAGTTTTGGACTGTTTCTAAATGTGTTACAGCTTCTTCCAGCTGATGAAGTGACCTGTTTTATTCCCCTTTCACCTCCCTCTAAACTTCAGGCACAATGAAGTTGTGCTGAACAAGAATTTGAAAACTGGAGGAGCCAAACGGCGTCACGGTGGCCTACGTTGCTCTCAAACCAGTAATATCATCCCGCATAGCCTCTAAAATGCAGGGCTTATGATTAAACACCAAGCATATATTAAATTAAACCATTTCCCCCCCTTTTTAAAAGAAGAGGTTAAAAAACTGCATTAATCGCGTCAGGTATGAGAAATGGTATGATAATCAGCCTCGTTTGGAGTCTATCCTGCCGCCGTTACACGGGCCGCTAATCCAAACGCAGCTCCTCTCCTGCACCTGAAAGCTCTCCTGATCCCGGCTGAATTCTAATGATTGAAATGAAAGGCATCAGCATGCCAAATCACATAATGGAAAAATCCAGAACAAACGCCGTGACCCCCCCCCGGCCTTTCCTTTCAGCGCGTCACATCTTATCTGACTCTTATTCTATCAGCAGAGGTGCAGCACAATGGCGACACAAGTCACATGTGCTTCCTGTGCCATGCAGACTGCTGTGGTGCTAATTCAGACAGACGCGTACGAGGCTGCAGACCCACAGATCACTTTGCTGATATTGTTCTTGTATTGAAAAGATCAGACCAAAGCCAACGTGACTGAATGGTGGAGCTCACATTGATTCATTATTGGTCATTTTTGTCTGTTATTTGTCCTCAAAATGCCAAAAACCCTAAAAATATTGTAATCCAAGGTGACGTCTTTGCATTAGTATTGGTATTTTTGCTCAGTAAGTAACTTAAATGATTCATTTTCAATGATTGGCAACTTAATCAATTAATCATTCAGAGCTAAATATGAGAAGAACAACTGAAAGTAACTTAGCATTTGAACAGAAATGTTAAGTTTCAAAATTCATCGAATCCTGGAAAGTATCACAAAACATTTTGTTTGTTGTTGTTTGCAAATTCAAAAATTCAAAAAAGTGCAGTCCACACACGCACGCACACGCACGCACGCACACACACGCACGCACACACACACAGTGGTCCTCCATCACTCCTGCCACCCCTTCATCACAGCAGAGCAGCCTAATCACTCACTCTGTATCCTAACCAAAACAAAATGGTGCCAACCAGTAGCTTTTAGCTCTGTTTACACTCCTGACTCCCCTCCTCCCTGCTGCCCTCCCCCCTCTCCCTCCCTCCCCCGGTGGCTCGTGGCGGCATGGGTGATTAATTTGGGCCGTGTAGACAGGTAAACACAGGCCTATTTAGATGGCTTACCAGCCACCATATTTATACTCAACAGGACTAAGCTTCAGATAGAATATCCTCAAAGCTCCCATCTGTTTATTTTCTCTAACTGCTCCTTGAGCTCCGTCCTGACACCCGTCCTCTACCTTCTTCTGCCTTCCCCCCTCGCTCTAAGCCCGGCTCCCGTTCCCTCCTCTTCCTCCTCCTCCTCCTCCTCTGACCTGCCTTGCTCTCAGGTCAAACATGGGGCATTTTTTGGTCTTCTTCCTCAAGGAGGCGACTTAGATTGTTTGTTTTCTTAAAGTAAAATAACACTTTCATGCTGAGGCCTCCCTTATAAAAATATTCATATATATGATATGATCTTCATCATGTGCTACTTGTTTAAATTCTCCAACATCTGTCTTACTTGAAATGCCAATAACGGTGAACGCAGCTTAACTGTAAGTAATGTAAGGTTCTGCTTGCATAATGTGGCTAAAGAGACATTTTATTCTGTCTTCAGTTTAATACAGCTCTGATTTTCACCTGTGTCAGTTCACCTTAGTATGAGGTAAAAACTTTGAAGTCAATCTTTAACTTGTGGGTTGTCTTTTGAGTTTGCAGCAGCCATAAAAAAAAACCTGTTAATATCCAGGTCGTTCATAATGTTTAAGAGTGGGTGTGTTTCTCTTTCTGATCTGAAATGTGGGATTTCTTTTGTGCATGCATCTCTCCTGCAGCCCTGCAGACTGTTGGATAGTCAGCTGACTGTGAACAGGCAGGAGGTCGCGCGTCCCAAACGGCTGTAAAAACCCCACTGAGATGCGTCCAAATAATCCAAAAACCTGCCTCACGTCAGCACGTCCTGCATGTCTGAATCTGAAAATGCTCCAGAATAAGGCCTAATTCTGAAAATCTGCTGTTTATGGCCTGTATCACGTTGTCGTAGTGGAATATTTGCGTGCAGGTAAACGTCCTTGACATGATCAGCAGGAAACGTTTGCGTGTCAGATGCAATCCTGATATGAACCAACTTTTTGTGGGTGTGGTCCCAAAATGTTTCTGCATGAGCTACAAGCTAACATTGCTAACGTGCGGAGTCACCCAGCGTGTTTGAACCTCTGTCTGAATGTGGAAACAGCTTCAGATGTGAATGCTGCAGGAAGGCCAGACACACTGCGATGTGTTCTTTCAAATGGCAGAAATACAGAAAACAGACATCTGTCTAACCTTCAGTGCGTTCAGACAGATCATCACCTACAGCACCTCCCCTCCCCTCCCACTCGCATAACAGGAGTGCATGAGTATGTAGAAGGTAGAGCGGAGGTGTTGCTCGTCATGCTTCACATTCCTGCAGCTGCAGCAGGCACGTAGGCCGGCCCCACCCAGCCTACCTGAGGTCAGCGCGGGGAAACTGGGCCAGACGTTAGAGCGCTTGAGTCATGTGACTTGTCACTCAGCGATGACTGCGCAGCGCGAGGCGCCGGTTCAGAGGTGTCATCGCGCTGTTTTCAAGGACGATGGGTGATAGCGTGATTTTTCTTCTTGTCAGAAAAACACTCACAAAGCTAAATCTCCTTCGTCCTGCCAAGCTCGTCTCCTTTCCCGCTCGTTATACAGCGAATGTGCTTGATTAGCTCGTCTGATCAACAGGTGTTGACGTAATCTCCGGTCTAAATTCTTTTTTCTCGTGAATCTTAAGTGGATTGTTAGCGATGAAGGCAGCCGTGAGAGGAGGGAGGCCAACGGGAAATCCACTGATACAAGCCCTGCTGAGTGGTGTTACGCACACACACAAAGTATATGCAAGTGGCGTTCAACACACACGTGCGTGCAGAATCAGACTTAGAAAAATCGTGCATGGGCGATCGCTAATTTAATTACTGATCCACAGATTCTTAGTCCGCAATCCGTTCTTTAAAGATTTACTGTACGCGCAATACTGCAAACATATCATACAAATGTTTTCTCTCTCCCTCTGAGTCCCATCATGCCTTTGGGCAGGGATAATTACTTATCAACACTGGAGTTCCTTAAAGGGGTGTCCAAGAGCACACAGGCTGTCTGTTTGTCTGGGGATTTTTATTCCACCACCTCGTGGAGATGATTTGTCTATTATCTCCGGTGGATTTGCTCCTCTCTTCATCTGCAGCGCATTACTGCAGTCATAAAGCTGCAAGGTCAGGAGAAAGGCAGGCTGGGAGGGAGAGAGGAGGAGGAGGGGGGGTAGTCCTCTCCTCTCCAGACTCGCCTACAGTGGAGCTTTACCCAGCAGAGATGTATGATACAGTAACCTATCACACACTAGCCAAGCAGTGATGAATCAGTGAGTGTGGTCAGGGTAAATATCCCTCAGCATCTTTATCATCACTACCGCTATCGGGATGACCATTTTTCTGCTTCTGTGCTTGATGGATGCAGTCACAGTGGAGAGACATGTGGGATGAGTGCGAGGGGGAGATGACATGTGATGGAGGTCTCAAAGGGATAGTTTGTCCCGGGAGGATTCGACCATGCGTGCTTGTGTGAGGCCTGACGTCCACTGTAAAAGCTTTATCTTTTAATGTTAATGGGTCCAACTTAAAGAGCAGCACGACATGTCTGGAAAATTTCCCCAAGTGCCTCATATAGAATCAATCAGCTGCGTTGTGTTGTCTGTCATTCCTGTAAGCAAAAAGAAGTTTGAGCAGTCGTGAAAATACTTCCTCGCTGCTTAGAAAACAGCTCGAGGCAATGCACCTGTGCATTCCTGGGACCAGTGTTTCCTTGGCTGCGCACAAAAATATTCAGCTCTTAAACACGAAGAATAAACATCAAACATTATTCTGTGTCAGTTTCCTAAAAGCTGTCAGTGCGCTCAGACTTTAGAGCCAAACAGAGAGAACTACTGTACCAGTTCCTCCACTGGCATTCGCCTCAAAAGACCAAAATGCAACGCAGCTGCAGACGTCTTATGCTTTAGGAGCCATAAGAGCGCACTGAAAATCTAAATCTGGATGCAGTCAGCACGTACGGCCTGCGCAGCCATAAATCCTGGATGGCGTATTGCCATCTGCACAGAAGTTCATGGATGTGAGCACCTGTTAAAAAAATCTGTCATGAGAAATATAAATTTGCCTCAAATAAGGAGACGGACTCAGTGTTTGAAAGGCAGCTCCCAGGCTTTTATCACACGGTGTTCATCATCCTATCTGCAAACAAATGGGGAAAAAGCTAATTTTGACAAGTTTAGCAACATCAAGGGCATTCTGGGAAATGGAGGAAATCATGAGCTGATGTACTTCTGACTATCTAAGTGAGGACTTTAATTGTTAATTGTCACCATCAGTAATCCACCAGCATCCAGTTCTCTGCTGCCGCAGTGCGAGTCCCTGCAGAGCGAGCTGAAGGTAGCTAAGGGTCATCTATTCAGTTCTATTCTGCATGCAGACACAGTGCAGCTAATACCATACTTCACAGCCCAGCCTTAATCAGCCGCTGCACTGACAATGTAATTATGGAAGTGTCCAGGCACTGCAGTCAGCCCGGGAATTCTAATTATTTACAAGGCTGAGAAGAAGAGCCAACGGTTCATCTAAAACCCACGACCCGCTCTCTCTGCACATCCAAAATCATCTCGAGCGGAGGGCCGGGCTGCAGGCGTTTATGAAACACAGACGAAGTGAAGACAAAAGGCTGCTTGTCTCAGACTAAACCAGGGAGCTGGATGATGGACGCAAACTGTCTTTTTGCACATATCTTGCCCTGGAAGGTTGTCAGTATCTTGGTCAAGTGAAAGGTTTTTAGTAAAGCAGTTAGTTTAGTGGTGATTTTGGGGGACCGCAAATTGATTGGCATCAGTTTGATGTAGAATTTCTTCAGGCTTGATGTACTGAAGTAATGGACACTGATGTAGGTGACTGTGGTCCATAGAGACAGTCTGATGTCTATGATGAGGTACATGATATAATATTGAGTTCCATAGTTTGTTCTTGACGTCAGAAGCATAAAATCTCACCTCAAGGTGTTTTTAGCTGTTTTGATATCACAGCTGCACTGATGTTGTGACTTGACTGCTCAGGCTCATATTCAGTCATTTCTCTGTGCCTTCTTCGTCATTAAAGCCACAAATTACAGGAAAACTAACATAAAACATTATAATACATTATACATAACATATTTCTGTTTTTGCCAGGCCTTGTCCCAACTCACCTGTTGTTTCAGGTCCTGTTACTCCCACCTGTCCTGCAATATCCTCTGCGTTTGTGACCTCCCCCACCTACCTGCACACCTGTTCCCACCTTCCCATCAGCCCAGTAACATGTATACAGGTCCACTTCTCATTCCCTGTCAGACCGCCTGCTGTGCCTCAGCCTTTTTCTCTGCCTGGGTTTGGCCTGTTAGGACCCTGATCACCTGCTGGATGGGTTTACCTCTTTGCTTTTGCTTGTTTTCGAGCAAACTTTTGGATTTCACCGGCCTGGTCTCTCCTGCTTTTGTGTTCAGACCAGTTTACTCAAGCAACATGCAGTTTGCTTGGAAACTGTTCAGCCTGAGCAAATTAAAAAAACAAAAATGTCAGAAACAGCTTGCGCTGCACGATCCGGACCAAAAAGACGAAGAAGAAAAAAAAGCATACATACTCTGGGTGTGACAGCTAACCAATAACCTTACAGCGCTCCTCTGCAGAGAGCAACAAACTCAAACACCCTGGGCTTGTAGTCTTTATCCTCTCCACTTCACACGGCAGCTGCAAGAGAGGCAGAGCAGCATCTCTCTTATCAGTGTGTGTGTGTGTGTGTGTGTGTGTGTGTGTGTGTGTGTGTGTGTGTGTGTGTGTGTACAGTAAAAGCCTAATCTAATCACCACACACTCACTGGTTCCTCCAGGTGTATTACTGTACCAGGAGTGTAATGCAGAGAGAGGGAGAGATAAGTAATATTGATCTGATGCGCCGATTGTCACTCTGTTGGCTGCCTTGAATAGCTAATCTCTTTTCTCACGGGTCAGAGGGAAGAAAGGCGACAGGGGCTACAGGTTTAACCACAGCCAATCGACAAATTGTTTTCAGCAGGCGCTGATCAAACACCGGCCGCTAGCGCTCGATGGGAAATTGTATCTCCCAGCTGTTGTTGGCAGAAATAATGATGGCGATGATGATGTTGATAGCTGGTGAACAAGTTTTGGGTACTGAGGACATGAGGACAAGACATGAAAATGCATTGTCGCAAATGCTTGGTCTTCATTTCTCCCAGAACCAGGACTGAACGCAGCCTCTGAGACCGACGGCGATCAGTCTGAAGACAGTACATGAATGATTTACAGCAGACGTGTTGTGAAATACTTGAATTAGTATCATAAGTGTGATGACTCACCGACTGATGGCTTGAACGAACGCCTGTCCCCGATTACCTCTACCTTATTTATGTTTCAGAGGAGTTGGATCCTCTTCCATAAATTACTTCATTAGAATTAAAACAGCTTGTTTATGCAACTGTCATGTTTCATAAGCACGAGGAGGTTTCATTCATTCACCTGCAGAAGCAAAACACCACAAGAAGAAGCTGAACTGTTCATGCACAAATCCATCTCATCTCATGTCAATGGCTTCATATATCCAAAGCACACAGCGCCTGTGAGTGCAGTGTCAATGTGCTTTCTATTGATCACTCCAGGAAGGGGCATTTGCTCGTATGTTTCAGTTCTCAGACGTTGTGAGAACAGTGGTTCCCATTTTTGGTTATATGTATATATTCCTTTAGCCCAGGGTATCAAACATTGGTACTTTTTTGATTCAGGCCCAAATTTTCCTGCACTTAAAAAAGAGAAACGTTCTTACAAACTTTTGTCCAGGTAGATTCGTAAAGTTGGACTGTTTTACTTTATCTACGGCACGTTCTTGGCAGGAATATTTAACATTATCCTTTCAGTAAATAAATAATTGCCCAGCACAGAAATGCCATCCAGTCATGGCCCACTTTCCTCTGTCTGAAATCTGTCTGAAGAGGTCAAATTATTGAGTATTTCACAGGAAGTTTCCCTTTCAATCATCTTGAAATTGACTCATAGATCTTGGGACCATTTCTGGGGTTTTCCCAAACAGACGCTTGTGGTCCACCATAAGTTTCTGAACCCATCTTCGTGATCACTCTTGTTCAAACTGAGAGCAGACGGGTCTCCCTCGTTGGTGTGAGTGTCGAGCTTCCCTGTTAAATGTCACGATGGACGTCCAGCTCGTGCGCTCCACTTGCTTCCCTGATGTAGAACACAGTGCAAATACTGCATTTAGACATTTGAAGATGAGATCTTTTTCTTCTTCCATGTCAAGACGAGGTCCTCTTCTATCTCCCCTTCATCACCCCTCCTCTGTATACACATCCATCACCCTTTCCTCACCCGCATCTCCACCTGGGATGAGAAAGGAGGGATTGATGCGCCGACCACGGCACAGTAGTTTCCATTTACCAAGACCAAACATCAGCAGGCATATCTCTGACACCAAAGGGTCTGCCTGGGTGCCCTCTCTCTCTCATTCTCATTCCCCCCTTCCTCCCGCCTCTCCTCCTCCCCCTCCCCTCCCTCCCTCACCCCCGCCATCTCCTTTTAATATAGAAGCTGCAGATGAAAAATGGTGTGCTTTTGTTTATTTGCCACCGATGCAAATGCGACCACAGCAGGATTAGTGAGTTCTCCATCTCTTTGCTGATAGCGGTGGGAAGAAAGAGGGGATTTTTATGCAAAAAAGATCTCTCCCACCCTTGCTATGACAATTGCAATGCATCACTTCATAGACAGTTTTTAATCTGTTTCAAACCAACCACACTTTGAACTGCTGGGAATGCGAGATATACAACTGTGGGTATATGTGTGTGTGCGCCTGTTTGTGTGCATGCGTGTGTGTGAAAGAGACTACTTGTGTGTGTGTGCTGTATGTGTTTTCCTGTGATTAATCTTTGGAGTTGGTTTAAGCACACTGCTGACACAGCACAGATCTCCCTCTCCCTCTCTCTCCGGCTAACTTTGTCTCTCTGTCTGAACGCCCTTGGATTTAGCTTTGAATAACAAAAAGTTTGCATCCTAATTCACTGTTGGTCCGTCGTGTCCAACTTTTCTTGGATTGTAAAGAAAACTTAACTCGGAGCCTGTAAATTGATCTTTGATCAAAAATCTGCACAGCTTAAGCTTCTTAGATTCACTGCACAGACTCGTGTTTCCCTCTGAAGGAAATGTTTTCTGTCAACGTTTCTGAAAGCTGCACAAGCAAAGATTTGTTTGTAGAAATCCTGTTTTTTCTTATAGGTGTAAATAACAATGACGGCACGTTTCGGCCCAGTAAAACGTGGAGGAATCAGTTATAATTTGACGTGAACTCGACTAACAGCGGTGCGTCTGTTTGCGATCATTTCACATCAGAAAATACTGTTTGCAACTCACATGTGCAAGAATTTTTCTAATAATTTTCTATTGCAATATCCCAGTAAGCATGGACTGCCTGAGGAGTTTAAACCGGCCAAAAAATATTAGTTTCAAACATTATTAATAGCATTTTACATGAATGACATTGCTTTCATTATTTCAATGCTGTTGTTTCAGTAAAGGATCCGACGGCTGCTTAAAGCTTTCCTTTCCAAAGTGTTTGATTCTGGTTCATGCAGTGTTTCATCAGTCAGTGATTGTGCACCGCCTTCACAGATAAGTACAGTTCATGAACCTGACCACACTGTAAAACTTTGACTTAATATGATTTCTGGGTACTGGAGTACTTGAATATTAAATTTCCTTTAACTGAATTTTGGAGCATAACTGGAAATTCCCTCAGTTGAGTTCAAATTTGAGTTTTTTTGCCCGAATATTTTAAAGTTTTTCTTGGGTTAACGCTATCACCAGGGCTCCCCGATGACGGCCCTCGAACCACAGTATCTCCTGTTTCTATGCAGCCGTTGACCTTTGCTGCGTGTTATTACCGTCCTGCTCTCTCCTCATTTCCTCTCATCTTCCTACTAATACAGTTATAATGTTGTCCAGCACTATGAGTTAATTCAATCAGACGTAAGCAGACGCACTGAGACATAGAAGCCATCACTTAACATCAGTTAAAATAAAATAAAAAAATGACTTTAGGATTTTGAAAACTCTCTGGTGTGTATAGATGAGTCACTTAAGCGTTCCCATGTGTTAATTTCGAAGGCAGATTTCTGATTTTTCCGTATCGAGCGACGCTGATAAAGGCTCGCCGTGTGCATTAGCTGTTACAGAGATGTCCTAACTTTTATCAGCTTTGTAGAAAGGCATCAAATTTCTCATATTTCCTCCGCAGCGTTGAAGCGCGCAGCTGAATAAAAGAGATGGGTGTGTTTCCCTCGAGTCCATTCCCTCATAAATAAAGCCTGTCTGCTTACTTTCCTTTGCATGTTCCTTTGATTCCACGTATTCAGACGCGTCTCAGTGTCAGATCAAACCTTCAAACATCCATCACCTAACCCTCAGGAGAAAGGAGGAAATGCCAAAATCCCAAACCGTCATCAGAGCACGCTTCACTGTTGTCGCTCCTGCAGACAGATACGGCAAACCCTGAGTTTCCGTTTAGGATTTCTGACTGACTACACAATTAACAAGGGCTATGGCTGTATGACTGCATATCATGAAAAGGGAGTAAAAGGAGGAAAACACGGGCCTGTTTATCTTTCCAGCCGCTGTTGGCGTCCTGAGGAGAGTGTCTGGCTCTGGGTAGATACCAACGGGACGACACAAAGGCGAGATAAAGCGTTAAGACATTTTTTACTCATCAAATTTAATAAGCCTCATCTCAGACACACAGGTATTCAGCGCGGCGCTTTCAGGGAAAAGGTAAACACATCCATTTTGTAAGCTCTCGCAGAGATCCGAAAAAAGCCAAACCTCAAACCAGCAGCTGACATGCATTCTGAACGTGTCAGGGTGACAATAAGATACACTATGAATAATAGAATAAACAGATACATATTTTCCCTTATGCCTCTCTCTCCCCCTCTGCGGCTGACACCTCGGCGGCGTGATAAAACCCCCATCAGAAATACTTTACTTTTCGCGCTCCGCCCTTCCTCCGCTCCCCTCGTTGTCGGCGGCGGAGGGGCTTACCTGTGCCCTGCTCGACTGACACCTAGCATTCGAAACAGCTCGCCGGGATTTAATCAGTCGTCATTATGGCTGAGGAGAAAGAGGCTGTGGCACAATGCTGACACAAAGACAGTCTAAGGGGATCTTTGTGCTGTAAATGTGCTTCTCACAGTGGCTGCGTGACAGCTGACGGTGAGTCGCTGAAACACTGATCCACTGTTTCCTTGTAGAGACATCAGGGTGAATACAGAGGTGCCATGGCGTGCGCTGAAAGCTGCCTCAAAGACCTGAATGCTGCACAACACCTGCATGGCTGCTGTGGCGGATTAGGGTGTCAACACACACAATGGCTGAGGGAACTCAATGCCTTTTGACTCGCCTCGCCCCCCCCCACCGTACGCTCTCTGACGTCCCCCATTGTCAACCGCTCTATTTTATTTATCACCACAACAGCTCAATGGGGAATTAAGGGGAAAGAAAATGGCGACAGGTTATTGAAAAATATTTATACACTTTGAAAAATAAACATTTTTCAGTTAAAGTTCATTTCAGGGATTATCCTGTTGTTGTTTCCTGTTTCCTGCACTTTGGGGACTTCGGTGACATCTGCCTGCGGCGCAGCCCGGAGTCGCCCGAGAACAAGATGGCGGAAAAACGCACCGAGGAGGAAGAGGAAGATTCCAGCGCAACAGATGGAGCCGAGGAGGAGGAGGAGGAGGAGGAGGAGGAGAGCGGGGAAGGATAAGGGAAGGCTGGTGAGTCTTCGGCAGGAGAATTTGGCAGGACGGCAAAGAGTGTCGGAGCCTGGCAGCGCCGTAAAGAGCCGTGGCTCTCGATCCAGCTCTGCTCCACACCTCTCTGGCAGACATGCCATCACAGGCTTTGTTTACGTGGGTCTGTGCACTGCTGGGAACCTCTGAGAAAGCAGAGAACGAGCTGCAGTAGATGTGATGTTTATGATGAACAACTGCTCTATTATGCTATTTCGCTGGCTGCGGTTCATGCCGGTTTAAATAAGCAAAATTTGTACAATTTCTTTGATTTTCTCTCCATCTTTGGTGCCGCGAGGCGTCGCTGTGGTGTTCTGGCACCGCACGACCCGCAAAACACCGAAATGAGAAGCGCAGCCATGACGAAGCATAGCTGCGTTTGACTGTATGATGAACAGATTGTACGCTGTGTGCTGTTTTTATTCAGGATCTGGATCCAGATCTCCATCCAAAAAGGGTTAGGGTGGATTCATGTCATACGTGCCAGATGTTGCCTGATTTCTCTGTATCAAATAGCGTAGCTCTTGAGAAACGCACCAAAAGGCTTTCATTGTTCAGAAATCTTTTTAAAATCTGCACCAAAGCAAATAAGCTGCTCTTTGGCTGAACTGCGCACCAAAGTCCATCCGCATTTTGACAGATTTTGCAGAAACGAGCCTGAACACATAAACTGTGTTAAACCACCACATGATTCAGACAAAAGTGACCATTTAAATGTGCATTTATGTAATTTCTGCTTTTCGCCGTCAGTTACAAAAACTCAAACGCTGCACTGACCGACACTAACGTGCACAGACGCTTCCCAAAGCGCCGGACAAATAAATATCTCCAGTGTACACTCCATGTTATCCCAGTCAGAGTAAATCTCTTGAACGCCGCTGCAGCCTTCCTTCCTCTGCCGCCCTTCAGTGACGGCGTTAGCGGAGTAACAGTAATGCAGTAATGGTATCAGGGAATGAGGCCCTAAGCGCCGGGCTTTGACGGCCTGCCTGCCGATGATGGATGTCTTCAGAAACTAAACTACTCCGTCCTCTGCGGCCCAGAGCGCCGCTGTTGCGTGTTGGGATCCCCTCTGTAATGCCACAATGGATATTTGAGAATGGGAGAGTGTGTGTGTGTGTGAGAACATGCACATAGATGGACTCTAAAGTGTTTGCATGTGCTCTGCGGAGTTTTCTGTGCACATGTGCTCAGACTGTGTGTGTGTGTGTGTGTGTGTGTGTGTGTGTGTGTGTGTGTGTGTGTGTGTGTCCTGCTTGAATGAACTTGGGAGAGTCGAAGGCTCTTAGCGTGGAATGTGAGGGATGTTATATAAACACATTACCGACCGTACCAACGTACAGCCGTACACACTGCTGGCGCCAGCCCCACACTGCATTAGCTGACATTTTATACAAAAATGGTGAAAATGGAGCGTCTGAGGGAGCGACGGAGGGTTTTCTGGTTCTCACCAGACTCTGTTTGGGTTGAAGCTGTTCCCTTTTTAGCCTCCTTTGACTTTTGATTGCTGACTCTGCCTCCCAGAGGGACTGTCATGAGGTGCTGCGGTCATCCAGTCTGCTTATATGACCTGACAATTTAAACGGGAAGTCTAAAGGATTTGCTAACTTACATCAAATACAGGAATGGGAAATTAGTCAGAGCGCTGAATGCGATCTGGTTACACGACAAAAGTGACGCGCGGCACACAAATGCACACGCACTCCAGCACATAAAAGCATCTCCTGTACATTTACACGCTAAAATGCACCAAAAATAAACGGTAAACAAACGCAGGAATGTGTGCGCGCTCACAATCAAACGCACACACGTGTTCTCCCATGCACAGCAAAACGAACACACCGACTTTGAAAAAGCAATTAATTCCAGATAGCACGGACATGAAAGGCAGCGGGATGCTGTGAACATTAAAAGGCACAGAAGCCCGAGTGTTGCTTTCCTGCGTGTCTTTAAGGCTTTCTCAATCCAGGCCCTTCTAAATAGGATTCAATAATGTCCAGGTTGCTTGTTTTTAACTTCAAAGATTTCCCACCAAACGGCTTAAGTCCACCAGAGAGAGGAAGAGAAGAAAAACACTGACAACTCATTAAATGTCAGCGTTCACTTTATTACATTGTACTCTGCTTTCCCGCGTCGACACGGCGCTCTCGCTCGTGACACGGAGGAGCAGGTTGGGCTCTGCTGCTGTTGGATGTTCGAGAAATCAGCAGGACAAATGAACGCCGTCTGACGAGAGCAGGTGAGACCTTTGAAATCTGTGCCGCTGACCGATTCGAGAGGCGCTCCACATGAGAAGCGTTCAGTTTTCAGACCAAAAGAGAGGAAAAGTGATGACTGGGCTCCATCCTCGCTCGTGATAGACTGAGCCTTTCCAGGACGCCTTTCCATGATCCTCTCACCTGTCACCAATGAACCTGTTTACCTGTGGAAAGTTCCAGACTTTCCCAGCTCCTGTCCAAACTTGTCTGAAACGTGTCGCTGCATCAAATTCAGATTAAGCAGATATTTATGAAGCTGATGAGCTCAGACATTAAATATACTGTCTGTTTCATTTATGTTTTATGTGTTCAAACTGATCTGGAATCAGGGTTGTGGCACCTGCATGAGTAACATTTTTGGATGTGACCTCCTGCATTAAGTTTGCATGATCGTCCATCGCAGCTATCTGCATTGCAGTTCCATCATCTGGCCTGAGCTTCGTCTGGTTCGGTTGATGTTGAACATGCATGACATGGATGTAAACGCAGGTCTTGGCCCGTCCTGCGCGTTCCTGTCCATCAAACGCTTTCCGAGTTTGATATCTGCTGCAGAGGCAGAGCAGAATCCAGACGGGCAGGAAGAGAGGAAAGAAGGAGTTGTGTTACAGGTGATGGAGGGGGAGGAGGGAAAAAGAAAAGAAGGAAAAAAAAACACAACAGGAGCGCTCGCGAACCTGCCTGCTTCTTATGAATTTGTGAAACTGCTCTCGAGCAGATCGCCTCGCGCTTCCTCTTCTTCTTCCACCCTCCCGGCGCCTCCCATGTCCGTTAACCCCCTCGTAAAGAAACAAATGTTTCATCACCGGGGAACGAGCACACGGGGATGTTTAACCAGGCGAATGGAGTGCCTCCTCCTTCTCCTGGGCCGCCAACAAACCGCTGGCTGGGAGAGCGGCCAGGAAGAGAGGCAAGAAAGCCAGTCTGAATGTCAGCTGGCTGGGCTCCGGCTGCAGCAACGCCATCTCCCAGCATGCCGAAACACACACACACGCACGCACATGCACATCAGCATGCAAGCACACGCTGCACTATACGTACAAACAAACGTGCACGTACATTCGCCCTGTCACGCTGCTCATGCTCAGAATCAGAACGACCACTACACACACGTGCTCAGACACACAGCCGAACACATGCACAGCCCGAGTCCCCTGGCAGCGCGTCTTTCCACAGCGCGGGCCTGTGATACTGAGGCTGAAGGAATTTGCTGTGGATTACTTCTGGACTGAGGCGGGCAGCTTTGGCAAGGAGCGGCCAGGCCACTTTGAGGATTTAACCAGCAGCAGCCACTGCCTCCCAAAAGCCCCGGGAGCCGCCCCGACACCGGCTGCACACACATGCACTTACAAACATACAATCTCATCAAGCTGCGCGTCAAGGTTTCATCTGACGTCTTCTGAGAACCACTGACGCTCATTTTTTTTGGTTAAATCAAGTATGTCATCACCTTGTTTTGAATACAGATTGACTGATGATGGTTTACAGGCAGATTCCAGAAGTCAGCATGAGGAAAAGAGCAAAACCTCCCTCCTCAAATGCTGCTGGAGCCGACATATTGGGTTACCGGTGTCTGTGTTAGTGGTGGCTACAAGTGAGGGGGGGCGAGAGAGGCAGAGAGAAGCAGGGAGAAAGAGAGAGAGAGGGAGAGAAATGTCTGACCTGTCCCTCGGTGAAGTGTGGTAATTATCCAGGGAATGTCAACACTTCCTTTCTTCTTCTGCCGCTCCCTAACGAAGCTCGGCGCTGCTCATCCCAGGAAAGAGTGCGTCTGTGCATGTGTGTGTGTGTGTGTGATAGAGTAAGAAAAAGAGAGAGGGAAACATGCACGTCTCCCTCGTTCACCCCGCGAACTTTTGACGAAACCACTCGTGACGTCACGCAGAAAAACCCTCTGTGTTCAACATGTGATGAGAAAATCTACATAATAAATCACCCCGTCTTAAACGCCGCAGACGGGGGCTGAACCGAGGGGAAAAGAGGACCAGGAGAGAGGACAGAAAGCAGGGAGAGGAGCAGCGGCGAGTCGATGGAGGAGTCGGGTTTCAGTAGGGGGCAATGCAAGGCTACACACCGAGAGAGCTGAGAGCGGCTGCTCCCAGCAGCAGCACACACATCATCTCTAATATCAGCCATGTCTCTGTGGTTTCTGTCCCTTTACGCTACATCAGTGGTATTTGTGAAATGACCAAAACATCATCGTCATGGTCAGCATTTCTCAGAATCACAGCAAATGCTTTGTGCAATGAGGGGCATCCCTGGAGGTAAAACAGATGTTGATGTGGCAGAGAAAACAGTGCAGCGGTGACAGCTGAGGCAGCGTCTGAGCTGTGGCCGCTTGCTAATAAACTCCATTAGAAAACAAGTGTTTACAAAACTGTTCAGATATTAAAAACATGCGGCAAAAATCTGTTAATTACTGTGTTTATGGGCTTTGTCCTGCCGTCCACCTCCTGTCATTTAAACGCTTCCTGTGATGTCTTGAATCCTTGTTTGTGTGAAAAAGCAAACCCACGAATCGAAGCAAAAAACTGCTCATAAATCATAATGCCCTTATAATAAAAGTGTGCATCCCGCCTTCACCCCGCCACCGCCGCTCTGCTTCCACACTCATCAGCAGCTTTTAATCTGGCCCGAATTAGCATATTCAAATGGTTTTTCTAATGACTTTCATCTGGCAAAAAAGGTAATTTCATACACGAGAGTAGCCTTCAACTTGGAGGCGGTAAAGACAAAGCTGAGTGCAGGGGGCAGAAGATGCTGCGGCGTGATTGCAGCGCCGTGTGCAGGCTCGTAAATGGTTTTAATAAGGTTGCTTTTAATTGAACATATGGGCTTCAACTTTGAACTGTAAACGCTGGCGTTCCTATATGTGCAGCAGTCGCTCGGGGGGGAGCGGGAGCTGGGAGCGCTGGTGTAAGTGGCATATCATGCGCTAATACTGGGCTGGGAAAGGGAGGATTCAAATGATCGGGCCACTGTTGGGTGGAGATGGCTGGAAACCTCACCAACACACACGTCTGTGCGCACACAGCACGCACACACGGACACAAACGCACGCAAACTCTTTTGAAATTTTATTCTTGAGCACAAAAACAATTAAGAGTAGTGGTGCTTTGATGTTCAGTGCTGCCCCGCAGGTCAGCAGGGAGAGTGTTTCTTTATCTTAATTGAAAAAATTAAATCATTAACCTGATGCCACTGTTTCTGAATGACAAGTCCTCTGCTTTTCACTCTTTCCCAGCGTCCCCTCGACCAGCAGCGAGGGAGAGCGTGAAGAGACATGCTCAAGAAATGCTCGAGAAGAAAGTAGGGGGAAAAAAGGAAGACAATTTCAATAACACAAGGAAAAGAAAGTTTAGTGGGTGTAATTTGATTAATAATGCTAAACGGAGACTGGGAGGGGGCGAGATAGGACCGAGGGAACAAATTAGCCAGCACAGCTGGGGAAGGACTCAGTTCGGCAGGGTATCAAAGGCTCACAACACCGCCTTTCTCCTCCACGCCTCCGCAAACTCAAATTGAAATTCGGTATCTTGTCACACGAGCTTCAGAAGTGGCTTCTTTTATTGGGCTCTATTTTTTCCTTTTAATTTCACTCATTCATTCCTTTATTTCTCTCGACGGACGACGCCATTCATGTTCGACAAACTCACTGGTTAAAATCGGTTGTTAAAGACGGATCAGTGGTATTATTTTAACGGCGGGAAAACAGAAGATGGCTATCGTGTGTTGTTTGCGTCTGACGGTGGCGTCGGAACGGATCAACAGTTTCCAAAAAACACCCAAACTCAGATGAAGCGGCTCGTAAGAAGCTTAAGTGACTCATATGAAATCAACTTGTGTGCATCAGTGATTCTGAGCGAAAATGGGGGAAAAAAAATCTGTCGCAATTAAGAGATGTGTACGATTTTCAAAGAGATTATATTCAAATGCCCACGACGAGCACGCGTACGCTTCCAGATAACGCCTCGGCCTGCGCTGAGATAGTGGATGAGTGTGTGTGATAGCGTGTGTGTGTGTTGGGTGTTAGTGGGAGTCAGCTTGTCATAACACATCTAGCGTTTAGCGGGCTAATCGTGGGAGACGACCATGTTGTTTTGATCACCTGTAGTATTACGGCTAATGTAAATAAAGGCTTACACTGGAGGCCTGTCACTCTGCCTGTCTGAGGCTGCGAGGGAGGGAGGGAGGTGCTGCTGGTGCTGCTGGTGGAGGAGGAGGAGGAGGAGGAGGAGGGTGGGGTGACCAAGGTAAGAAAAATCACTTCGTCTTATCTCTTTTCCTCTGACCTGAAACAGTCAAACTGCGGTGCATGAAGTCAGAGAGAAAGGAGCCGGCGGAGGGGAAACACACACCGGAGCGATCTGGATGGGAGACGTTCGAGGCGCTCGGCACGGCCATGCGTCACTGTCAAATTACAGCGATACCTCGCTGTAATTACCGTAAATAAACAACAGCAGGGTCAAGAGCGTTTCAGAGCTAAAGCAGGAGCGTCTTTGTGTTTTTTATTTAAGCTAAAGAAACAAAACCGCAATGTGATAAATCCAAGTGAAGGTGCAGGAGAAAAGTTGTGCGAGTGAGCTGTTAGACCAACCTGGAAGCTGCTTTTTAGGAGCATGGCTGCTCTGAATTTGTTACACACACTGTTGGTTTACTCTATAATACGTCACAGCATTAAAGATGAACGTGTTTTGTCTTCATGTGAAACGTAACCAGTCAGTAAAACAGCTGTCAGACACATGCAATGCAGTAAAAGGGCCAATAAAAGTGGTGTCATAAATTTAAAATACTCCAGTTCTTCAGTGATTCAGACTGTTTTAACATTAATGCTTCAAATATAAAGACGCACAGAGACACAATTAATACATTCAGGACCAGATGATTGACTTACATTTATCTTATTGAGCAAAATCCTGCACTGAAGTATTTAAGATATTTATGTTTTGTGATTAATTGACAAATTATTTAGTCTATAAAACATCCAAAAATATAGAAAAATGCCAAATAATCCGTATGCTGTTAAATGTCTTGTTTTGATCTGACCAACAGTCCAAAACCCCAAAATATTAATTTTACTGTCACTGTAAAATCACTGTAACCAAGATAAGTTAATTTATCTGTTGATCGACTCAGTGATTGATCGGCTGACCATTGCAGCTCTACTTTTTTTGAATGGGAATATTATAATTATTGTTTGTTTTTAAGTTTTCTGTGGAGAAAAAAGCTGCTTTTGTTCCGTGAAGCAGTGCTGAAGTGAAAAGATGACGCTCGGTTTTTCTTTTTGTCCCTCTTTTAAAGACCATCTTTTGTTTTATCGCTCTTTGCTCCACAGCTCCTCCACTTTCTCTGCTCCTTTGCTGCTTTTGTGCATCATCGTCTGTTAATTTCCTTGAAAACCGTCTTGTTTGTTTACAGTAATTACTCAGACATAATGTGGTGATGATTTATTGATGGTAAAACACCAGACGCAGCAGCTCGGAGAAGAGGCGAGGGGGCGCGGGGTTCGTTGACTTCTGCCATGCACCTGTGTTGTTTTTTTTCTCCACACACTGTTTCATCTGCGGTTTTGCACACATGCTGTACAGTATGTTGCAACAGTCACCTTAAAAGACCAGCAGAAACCTTTCAAGTCAGTATCTCTTTCCCACTGCACGTTACCATCTGCTGCGCTGGTGAAAAGTCCTCCAGTGGAACTTCCAGTCGAGCTCGTAAATGTCTTTTTCCATCTGATAATGCACAGAGAGGGGAAAACAGAGAATTACTAAAATAGCAGAGATGCTTTGGCTTTCATTACCTCCAAAATAAAACGCCAATATTTCAAGAGTGCAGCCTGCAGATGTAAAAACACACTGCTCCTCTAAGAATATTAGCCATTGTGACAGTGAATGAACACACTTTTAGTTGATCTCAGCGGTGTAATGATGTCTTATAATCCCACGTCGGTATCTGCGCCGGCTCCAGCAGGCCACACCCATATTTGCAGGCTAATATAATGACTTTACATTCAGTTGAACGGTACACAATATAGTTAGATTATGCTTATTCGTCCCAATACATAAATATGTCATCTCTTGGGCCAAAGCTCTCAATTGTGCCTTGAATGAGGCAACAGGATCCCAGTGCACAATCATCTCTGTCCGTGAGTCTTTCAGAAGTTGAAGGATTTCATACAACACTTTTCACCGCCGTCTTATTTTCTCCCTTTTGAAAAGGAGGGAGTTGATTTTTTTTCTCCCCTCCCTTCTCTCCCCCTGTACGGGTTTAACTTGGGCTATTTCAACCCCCGCTGAAAAAAGTAAATGTGTTTCCAGGCTGCTTTCAGTCTGAGCTGCACAACTTATCTCCCTCTTCCTCTTTGTTATTAAATGCAGCGAGCGAATGATCGGCGTTTCTCTAAGGGACAGAGAGAGTGCGAGTCAAAAATCTAAATGGGGAGGCACACTCCCTGCATTACCATAAAAAAGGGGAAAGAGGTGTGTGTGTGTGCGCATGTGGGGGGGCGGTGGAGATTTTTTTTCAGCCTATCTCTTGTGGAGGGGTGGTCCTGAAGCCCTTATCGGTTCACCAACAGGAGAACGGAAATGATTAACATCTAATTTAACCCAATCTCTTGCTCAATAGGCCGCCATTCAAAGGGACGCATCTATATGTATTTAAGAGGTAATCACTGGTCGGACCCCCGCTCTCAGACTCCCCCCTCCTTCCTCTTTTGTGTGCCGGGACGACACACAAACATATTTCCATCTGAAAGGCAGGCCTTGGTGGCTAGATTTCTGAAGGAGAATCGCTGGTGTTATTGTCGGCTTGTTTGTGCAGAGCCTCACTGTACTTGCATCATGTGGCTGTGTGTGTGTGTGTGTGTGTGTGTGTGTGTGTGTGTGTGTGTGTGTGTGTGTGTGTGTGTGTGTGTGTGTGTGTGCAGATGCAGCCCTTTACGCTAACGCTGTCAGGGACTGTATGGTCTACAGTTAGTTTCCTGCTGAAGCAGAGTGCCGCTGAGGATATCGAGCAGCTGCTTAGCGTTTCTTAAACAGCTGGAGAACATTTGGACAGTTTCAGTTTCCGTGTGAAAAGTTACGATTCAGATGTTTCATCTTCAGCGGTTAATCTTCTATCCATGTGTGATGCAGTGCAGTGAAAAACGACTCTACAGATCAGTCGTCATGCTAAGCAAGGCTGACCGCTAAACTCCACTGAGGGCCTACCGTCCATGTTCGACGCGTCTGATCGTCTTTCCGCGAATACAAGTTTATTTTTTCTGCAAGTCCCCATCTTACATCACCATTAAGAGAAGGAAACTATTTAGCTATGAAGCTAAAGCTAAGCTAAGCTCATTTTTCTGCTTTCCTATGCTATCAAGATCAGATTTGCCCCCCATGTTTGGAGCAGCAGGTATGTTTGTACGGTATGAAGGCTCAGGCTCATGATAGCATGTCAATGCATTAACTGTCATTCTAACATACTTTGAGTCGCTTGTTAGCATCTTTTGGCATATTAGTTTGATAGCATGCTAACAGGCTAACTACTACAAGCTTCTCATCGTGAGTTTTTGCATGGTAGCTAAACCTGAATCCCGATCCACTGAGGCAGCAAGTGCAAATATTCACATGTTGGTGATTAAGCGTCATGCTCTGGGTTCAGTTAATGTTGGTGCTGAAATTCATGGCAATCCATCCAACAGTTGTGGAAATATTTCACTGTGGACCAACGTTTTGGGCCCAAACACAACGCCATCTGCTGATCCAGCTGCTAGCATTGCTTAAAACAATGCAGCATGCTTTTACTGTGTCTGGAAACACCTGTCCATGACATAGTCATCATGTAATAATCAATAACGCTCCGTCCTCCGCAGTCGTTCAGCTGTGCACAAAGTTCAAACTGCAGCCTTTGTGCTGTGAATTCTTCACCTGCGTTATATCAGGTGTTATCAAAGTTTTGTCATGATAATTTCTTTTTTCTGCACGCCGACACCGGAGTGTTTGAATTCACTGTGTGTGTGGGACGTGGGCAGATTCTAAAGGCAACGCTTTCATCCTTATGTCTTTTAAATCTACCAGAAGAAGACTTTCAGATTAAAAAAAGAATTTTTTTTTCAAAGATTGCCTGCACAAAATGCAAGGATAAGTGAGAATGGAGTGTGAAGACGAATCCAGGCCACTTCTGAATGGAGATGAGAGAGTCCGTGTGGAGGGCAGGGCTACCGAGCGTCAGGTTAACCCTGGGCGAAGCCCGGCAGAGGCGGTTCTTCATTAGAGGGGGGGGGTGTGAAGATCTCTCCGGAGCTTTCTATCAACGCAGATTACATGCATGTAGCCGCGGTCAAAGAGAGCGGGAGAAAAGAAGTAAGTGTAAAATAAAGAAGTTGGAATCAAAAGGGTCATGTGCAATCTTGGCAATGGGGGTGATGACAGGTTTGCCTCACACCTGAGCTGTATTATGCATTCCATAATCGGCCAAACGCTGCACACACACATTCACACGCTCGGGACCGATAGCAGCGGGGTTGTGTTGGGTTTCTCTGACAAGGTGAACTTCATGCATCGTGTACATGATATATAACTCCGGAGTGGTGAACAAAAGCCGGCCAGACAGAGCGAGAAAGAAGGAAAGAAGAAGAAGAGCGCTCCCCTCTTTCTTTCTCCCGCCGTCTGACGAGCGACAAAGGCAGCGCAAGGTGGGTGACCTTCGTCTCCGTCACCTCTTTTATGACGGGACAAGAAAACGCGGGGTCAAGCCGGTTCATTCGCCACTTCAGCCACGTTTTTTTTTTTGGAGTGGTTAAAGCAAAATAAGTCGGCGCTACATTCTCTCACAAAGCTCAGTGATGAATAAAATTACAGTGTCCAGAAATGGAGGAAAAAAAAAAACAGCTGGCCAGAATCCTTCAATGAACGCCGCTTTTATTTTTTTTTTCCCAGAAACATTTGGGTGCATTTTGAGGAAGTCGAAAAAGGAGAGAAAAAGAAGGCGAAAGGGAGCCGGGAGAAAACTATCCATTAACCAAAAAGCAATTTCTGTTGGTGTGCGCCTGGCTGCTCCGAGGTTCCTGGCCGGGCTAATCGCCTTTCATTACAAGTTTCCTCCTCAGCCAATTAGAGGCAGGTCTGTGGCCGTCCGGCCCGCCGGCCCACCGACACACACACTTTGATCAGCTCTCTGTTCACTGACACACATCTAATGACCGGGCGGTGCAGAGAGGGCGGCCTGTGCTCACACATACAGTAGCTACACACACTCGTACTCACAGCCAGGAGATAAAGGACGCTCGGCAAAGAGCCCGAAATGTTGATTTTGCTCAGAGTAAACTTGAATATTTATATTATTTCATATCTGACCGGAGATTCAGGAGGATCTTTCCGCTTCGCCCGGCCTTCAAGAACCACGCCGAAGGAATTTCACTGGTCTCCATATCAGAGGAGAGTTTACGTTCTATCCTCTTGATTGTCTAAGAGCTCATTCAAGCAAGAAAATAACCACAGAAGACATATTTTAGTCCGTGAGATGCTGAATTTCACTCTCTGGATGTGAGTATTCAAACCCTATAAGCCCTAAAAAGAGGCTGCAGTGTGTTGTATGCACACGTGTAATCACATGCCCACACACACACAGACAAACCCCGGCTCCAAAAATTAGAAAACAAGCCCTGTAATTAGCAAATTAGACTTAACTGCTGCTTTAATGCAGCCCCCTTTCTTCTGCTCTCAGAGGATTTACTCCTGGTCAGCACAATGCATTCACACATTCCTGCCGCAGATCAAATAGTGTGTGTGTTTGGGGTGGGCGGGGGGTGACTCAGGTGAGTTGCTTCTGTTGCTCCTGCCTCTTTAATCATTTACAGTATTTACGGCCTCACCTGTGACCCTTTGGCTGTCGTTAGCTTACAATGCCATCAGACTGGATGCCGGTCCATGTGATGCATGACTTCAGGGAAGCGCTACAGTTAAAGTGAGCTTATTGTTCTGTCAGCAGTGGAGGAAAAACAAGTAGATCAGGTGTGGGTGTATTATTAATAGTGTAACCTCCATTGCAAGATGAAGCAGTCATCACGACTTGACATAACCTGCTGACAACTCATCGTGACAGCCTTAATGTGGCTTTTCATGAATGATCGGATGCTCCTCTGACAGCGTCGTGAATAACTTCCTCAAACTCAGCTCCGTAAAAATGTTCCTGCACAGTCAAATTTAACTTTTTACAGTGTAATGCAGTTAATGAATTGCACTAAAAAAAGGCCCTAAAAACTAGCTTGTTGTTAGCTGCTTGGCTACTTTCCATGCAGCTAGTTAGCCATAAAGATGACGTCCCAGCTCTTAATTTTCCCTGATATACCTTTGTCCTGCATCGTGTTTTAACAGTAAATTCATCACATTTAGAAGTCGCGACACAGTTTCTGCGACCGTTAGATGACGATCTGTAAATGTATCCGTCAGGAAGAAAGAGAAACTAGACACACAAACTGTAATGCTGCATGAGGGCGTATCTGTTTCAGCCCGACAACATATTTATGCAACAGCAGCGCAGATGCAAGCTGAAGTTTGTTGTCTGCACACAACCTTAAAGCAGCTAACGGGCGACTAAACAGGAGCCGAATACTATCTTATGTTATGGGACGGAGTGTTTAGACACAAATAGTGAGGCGGCGATGGAGACAGGAGAGCGGGGGTAGTATTACCCTCACGTCTGTGTACAGGAGGAATAATAGTATTTTTAGAATGAGACAGAGGTACTTCAGCTCAATGGGTGATTTTATAAACTCTGCGTCCAACAAGACCTGAAACGGCGAAGAGTGTGAGCTGAACACGAATCTGCAGCCAATTGGAACAGTATTAAATTACAATGCATTACAGGACATGGTGGTTGAACTAATTCTGATGGAGAAATTGCTTCTGTTATTACACTGGAGACATTTTTGTGAGCTCTCTGTCAGGCATTAAGTTATGTGTGTGCGTGTGTGTGTGTGTGAGCGTGTGTGTGTGTGTGTACTGAGAAGGTGAATGAGAGAGAGGACAGAGGAAGCAAAGAGACGCTTTTCTTAAAGTGCGTCTCAACTAAAAAGGAAAAGGCCATTAAAGGTGTTAAATCACACACGTGAGCGTGATCACACACTGATGAAGATGAACTAAGAGGGTTTACAAACGTCTGATTTTCACATCAGTCACTTGAGATTTTGGCGTTTTGCTTGCCTGATTTTGCTGATTTGGCCATTTTTCCTTGATATTTGCGCATCTACCACAATTAATATTTTCCTTTTTTGTCTCTTTTAATTCTGTTTATTGTTGATGTACGATCAGGAGTCTGCTCACAGTGTTTTATTTTGAAGGTTTACTGCGTTCTCTACACCGTATCTGTGTCTCACTTCCTGTGTGGCTGCATGTGCTCGGTGCAGATTGACGCGTCTTCCGTCAAAATAGACTCGTCACTGATGTCTTTAAAGGCTCAGATATTCCTTGCAGTCTTTTGTTAACTTTTAATGCTAAAACTTTATTATTAAATCACTTCAAACCAATGGTGCAACCCAATCCTGGAACCAGATGTGGTCCAGTACAGATGTTCATTCACTTCTATTCAGCGTCTCTGTTCCTGACGGGGATATTTGTGATGCTTTGAAAGGGTTCGACAAACATTTGATTAAATTTTAAGATCATGAAAACCAACATTTCACCTCACAGCGGCTCATTTTTCACTGCCGCACATCCATCCTGCGTGCGGCATGCTACGATCAGTCACCTCAGAGCAGTTTAATATCTAAACTTCAGGGTCTTTGAAACTTTCTGTTGACTGATTTTGCGGTTCTTTAAAACAATGGCAGTAAAGTAAATGAATCGGAAAAGAATTACATGAAAGAGGGATGAAGAATGTGTGTGTGTGTGTGTGTGTGTGTGTGTGTGTGTGTGTGTGTGTGTGTGTGTGTGTGTGTGTGTGCGTGTGTGTGCGTGTGTGTGTGTGTGTGTGTTGAGGAATGTCAGGTGTGTGTCGGTGTGAAGCCGGTGTTTATGTTCGTACCCAGGTCAGCCCCACAGGTATGTTTCAACCACAACATTACCTCCCACTGACCCCCTTAATGGACAAGGTGAGCAAGGAGTCAGCGGAAGGGAGCGACGCCCCTAAAACACACACAGTGACACACACACACACAGTGACACACACACACACACACACACACTGAGGGCGACACTCCCCAGCTTCTGAACTACAAGCACAAATACCGACATTAATCTGAAGTTGGACACAAACCTAAAATTACTGCCTCTCAAGAGCGATGGAGCGTGTCGGCGGTTTTTCTGCCCCACTGGCAGGGATGAAGGGAAAAGGCAGGAATGAAGAGGTGAACGTATGGATGAGGGAGGAGAGAGCGAGAGGAGGTGACCCAATGAGAGGAGAGAATAAGAGGTGAGGGAGGAAAAAAACAAAAATCAGATTCTGAGGTAACGTTTGCCGGCGGTGGAGGTGAGGAAGAAGGTGGTCAAAGGAAAAGGACTTTTTTGATTGACCACATTGTGTGTTTGTTTGAATTGCCACTCATCACTTCATAATAGAAGACACACACTCCTCTGCAGACGCACACACACACAGCGATGATTACCATACTCCATATTACGGGTGTACAGATAACTGCTTGGCTCCCATGGGCCTGCCAATCCACTGTAATCCCTCAAACACTCTGAATTTTCATTTCAAACAAAAGCTCAACCGCCAGAAGACACAAGGAAGCATTTTGTTGCCTCCTCTGTTTTTTTTTCTTTTCCCGGCCTCGTTTTTGTCGCCGTCTCTGGGCTTCCTTCCTCGCGTTCCAACCACTTGTTCCTCCTTTTCTGTTTTCTGCATTTGTGAAATTCAATATCAGAATGATAAATGATGCTCGCACTGTACGCGAGAAAAGCCCCGATTCGACGGAGAGCGAATCTGATGATGCTGGACGGAGTTAAATGTTTGCCGTCGTAATAATCTCATCTCTCAGTCACCATTAAAGAAAAGGGGTGAGATACCCTGAGGGGGTGGTCAGAGAGGTCGGGGGAGGCATGCTTTACATTCCTGGATCTGAACCTTTGGCTTCCTCATCTTCTGTACCTCAGAACACATGCAAATATAAAATTATAGCAAAAAGAAGAGATACCGATACCAGCATAAAGCTGTCTGCTTTTTTTACAGCTTTTAAAGGCAAAGTGTGTCATAATGTGGTCTGAATTGGTTTATTTTGGCTTGTTTTGCTGTAACTGGTCAGAAACCAGCGATGTGTTCATCCCACCGGTGTCACATTGACCGAAGCTGCAGTACTGATCAAGATATGTTGATTTAAAATCTGTCATTTCTGTGGCTACTCTTCCTGAAGGTACGTAGCTAGCTGATGCTTAATCCCGCCTACTAAGATCTGATTGGTTGATTCTGTCGAGCAGAAACAGCCACCAATGAGCACCAGCCTTAATTCAGTCTCTGAACAAAATCTGACATGTTGGCTGCAATTCAGAGGCTGAGAAAAATGAATGAAATAGTCGACATTATGAGCTAAAAAATAAAAATCTAAAATAAAGTCTAAAACAGACTCTGGAGACGAGGAGAAGAAATGCTGTATTCACTGTGTGGCAGCAGGTGGGAAATGCTGCGTCATGTGTTCCTTCCTTCCTGCACTGATGCATAGGAACTGGAAATTTACTGCTGATGGAAGCGCTTCCCAGTCCTTATCGATTATAAACCAGTTCAAACCGGTATAATCACCTATTGAATGCACATGCCAGTTTCCGTCCTGCTCTGACGGACTGAGCTCAGGTGTGTCGCTCTATGATATCATCTGTGTTCTTGTGTGTTTATCACTTTCAACATCTCATCCACCACAAAATAATGCCCCCCCCCCCAACACACACACACGTTCTCACAACACTCAAGTAGCCACCAGTCAAGGCGATAGACAGGTGAGCCAATAAAGGTGATAACAGAAGACAAGAGCCATTACGGGGAGGTGGGAGAGATAAGGTGATTTAAATTGGATATTGCAGTCATTTTTGTCAAAAACGAGAGGGAAAAGAGGAAGTGGGGGAGTGCGATGAGGACGGGGGCATGTTTGATGGGGTAAATATGCACTGTAGACATTTCTTCCTCCTTAAGTAAGTAAGACTATAAGCGGAAACCCTTGAAATGAAATCTGGGTGGCGGCGGACTGAGGCATCGCGGCGGTGTTGCAGCGCTGAAGCCTTGCTGTGTTAAGCCTCTTAGATTACAAAACACTTTGGCTGCGTGTGCACGTTTCTGCCATTTCATTATCAGTCAAGATTCCCTGCTTGTGCACAGACACAGAAAATTTCTGTACACATGCAGCACCGTATGTTCACCGCATTCATGGCGCACAGGAGCAGGATCTGCGACTGTCAGTCGACTAAACCCCGAGCGCACAAAGGCCCCGCAACTGCAAACACACTTCAATCCACATCCGTGTCTGCAGACAAACTGGTGCAACGACTCACAACTCAATAGGTAGAATATTATGATTGTGATAAGTTTCTATAGGTCATAAACCGGAAAAGTCCTGAATTATTCTCAGCTGTGGTTTGTTTTTAATGTGATTTTCAAAAGACAAGCAAAACACACAAGCATAAATCTCCAAACAGCTCCTGATTCACGACGCTTAAATCTGATATAATCAATATTTTTGCATTAACAGGGGATCCAATGACTGCATGTAAAGGAAGAGGGCTCATTCTTGGCCCAAGTTTGCAAGTTTAAGCTCAGGTAAAGCAGGTTCACGGTGACTTTAGAGCATCTAAACAACCGGCCTCGCACACAGCAGCACCAAAACACACAGCAGCACCAAAACACACAGCAGCAAATAACTGTAATAATTTAGTGATAGCGATCATCCTCCTGCCTGGGTGAATAGTGTCATTTATCTGGATATATTAGATTGAGATTCAGATCACTCAGTTTTAGCAAACAGGGGAGTTAGCATCTTTCTCCCGTTTGCAACTTAACAGATATTCATTCATAGAGTCAGAAAGGAGTGAATGCTGCCTTAAATTCATGGTGGCCAGAAACTCGACTCCACATGAACGCTCATGTTGCTCTGTGTCTGTCAGTGTATGAATGGGAGCTTTATGGTGTTATAGTGTTCATTCTTATAAGTAACTGAGCAAATTGGACACTTTTCTCAAGCCAGAGAGGACCGTCTTTCAGCCAGAGTTCCCTAACCCTCCGTGTGACAACGAGCACCTGTAAACAAAACCTCATCGGAGGGTTCACCTGAAAGGAAGGAGACGCCATGTTGGCATCGCATCTGTCGTCACCAGGCTGCACTTCACCCCCTGGTGTTCGTCGCCCTTTCAGCCGGCCTCCCTCGCCAACGCGACTGTCACTACGACCATTACCGCTGGCCATTCAGCCGCTGCCCGCCCTCCAAAGGCCTCCTTGTTCTCCCAGTTGCATGGCTGCCCGGCAGCAGTCCGCTGGCCCGCTGGCTACTGACCCCTGGTCTGGCTCGCAGTCTGGCACCGGCGCCCTCCATTAGCCTAATTACAGCCATGAAAGCAGTGCAGACCGAAGCCGGCATTAGGGCCAATTAGGGACGCCCGAGATGGGCCCTGACCAGGGTTGGGTTACCCGCACACACACAGACACACAAAAATGTTTGTATCACCATGCATGAGAGCCTATATTCATTTCCTAACTCCTAATCCTGAATGAACCCTCTCCTCCTCTCCTCACTTCACCATTTACCTTAACCTCAGTCCAGTTCCCAAAGTCCAAGACACGGACGAACCGGTTTGAACCGCGTCTTAACCCCCGACCCTGGGTGGAGCTGGGACGAGAGGCTGCACGTGGTATTGGCCGCCTTGATGTCAGCGCAGTAAAGCAGGTAGAGACAGAATGAGTAAAGGAGGGAAAGCAAGAGGAGAGCCTTGTAAAAAGAGAGAGAGGCTTGTGTCTGTCCATTCACGCGTGTCGATGTGGATGCCGAGCCGGGGAGCCAGCGGTAATTTGTGGCTGTCACAGGGAGATAATAAGGCTTGTGTCTTCCCTTCAAATAAAAAGGTGGAGATCCTCCTCTTAAAACACTATCCGCTCTGTCTTTTGTTTCCTCCGGGGCCCCTGCAGGGAGGGATGGATGGATGGACGGACAGACGGACGGAGGGACGGGGCAGAGGGATGAGCGGAAAACGTCCATCATGTTGTTAGCCGTGGAAAAATAACTGTAATTACCCAGAAATGTTCCTGTTGGGCTGAATTTGCGATAGCAGGTCATCTAATTTTCCAAAAAGCTTGTAAACTGTGTGAAGCTCACGTCAGACTCTGTGGAAACGCTTCTGCCGCTGTAACTTTGTGTTGATGGACCTTTAAAGTAGAGGTTAACTGACTCATCACGATTCTGGTCACGATGAAGAATCACCTCCTTCCTGTTGGATTTTTGGACTTCTTCTGTTATTGGATAATTGTTATTTAACTCTCACATGCTGGATTCTGGTGTTGCTGGGAAGGATCCAGGACCTTTGCTCGGTTGCTGATCATGAGGCGTTTGTTAAAAGAGGAAAATGAGTGTGAGAGCAGTTTAGTGTTTATTGTGACAGCGAGAAGAAGCAGTCAAACCGGCCCGAGTGCTGTGTTAACATTAAGAAAACATTTAAAAGAATCACAGTTCTGACCTTTATTTACACTGAACTGACATCACAGCAGAATACAGTGCGTCAGCCCATCAAGTGGGTTTACACCTGCTGCGCCCCCGCTCCCCGCCGAGGCCTCCACAGCAGCTCCAGCATGTGTGGAATCTCCAGCCAGAACGGTGATTAATTGTGAAATCCGTCTAGAACAACACAAAGCCAAGTCACAGCGCTCAGCTTACCCAAGACTCACTGCTGTCAACACTCTGTGATATGATCTATACAGAGGATGAACTTTGCCTGTTTGGGGCTTAACTGATAAACCACACACACACACACACGCACACACACACACATAGAGATAACCAGCGGCAGGCACACTCCTCGGTGGGTGTCAAGAACAGGTGAGCAGCCACCTGCCTCATGCACTTTAAACTATTAGTCATTCCTGTGTGTTCAGTCCCTTCAACAGACCCCGTTTTCTAAACACAAACTTTTATTTTTATTTTATTTATTGACTTGGATGTGGAATAATACATAATGTGGGGAAGTTTAGAGATTAGAGACTCCTGAACAGAGTGGTGTTTGTCGTGTTTGTTCTTTAGTTGAAATTCATGCACATGCAGCAGTGACTTCTGCATGAAAGCAGAAGACAGATCGTATGTTTCTCCACTTTCGACAGGTCCTCATGCAACAGTGGAGTTTGAGAATATTAACGCTGTAAAATACTTTAAGAGAATGGTGATAAAAGGGTGTAAGCCTGATGCTTCTGGACTTTGGGTGCTGATGGTTTTACATTTTACCAGTTTGAAGATTATTAATTATTATTAATTAAAGTCATTTTTATGAGTAAAGTAAGCAGGTAGAATTTAAGGACGGAAAAGCCTTTAAGAAGGCAAATGAAGCCCAGACATTTAATAATTTAGGGTACCTGGAGCTGCACGCAGGATTACAGATATTTACTGTGTCCGAGCTTTTGTTTCAAGCACCACCTCTGAAACAAACTGAAATCATCTGAAGTCTGTCGCCACTCATTAATGCTGCTTTCATCCCAGGTTTTACCATCTGAAGCTTCGAATAAATGCACACTATTGCTTCCACCGTATCTGTGGCTGCAAGCAACTCCGGTCAGTTAGCATCTGATTTTTGCCTCCAAAGGTCAATATTGGCGAAGTGAACCCAAGTCTGCACACGTACAAACACACAAACACGACATGTGATTGCTTCTGCCTGCAGGAGCTGCAGGTAATTCATGGGAGATTGGTAACGGCGTTGCTCTGAGATGTGCACCGTTGTGTGGAGAGAGAGTGTACACATGGGAACCAATGGGGGATGTTGATGTGTGTGTGTGTGTGTGTGTGTGTGTGTGTGTGTGTGTGTGTGTGTGTGTGTGTGTGTGTGGATGTTGGGAGGTGTGGGTCATCTGCAGACGCCCCAACCTCACCTTATCTGCAGCGAGGTGGGCTGTGTTCGCAGAGATTAAACACATTTCGGAGCGACGCTAACTGCCGGGGCCTAAAGAAACGCAGGCAGAGGGAGAGCCAGTGTTGCTGCAGCCAGTGTTGTTGTTAGCTGAGGAGAAAATCCTTGTTCCCAACACTGATAAGGACATAAAGTGTTTCTGTCCCCAAGGGGGCGGGAGGCAGATTCAGCCTCTGTAGATCTACTGTAATGAATATCAATGGCAGGGAATGGGGCTGCTCCCGTCCCTTTGGGCCTCTAGTTGCTTCTCGCCTCTCTTCTGCTGTCAGAATCGCGACGGGGACACTATGCATGAAAATGCGAGGCTTAATATATGGTAATGCTATGTAAACACGGGCTGATCTGAGAGGGAGGTTTGGAGGGAGAATAGATCGACGGTCGTCTGCGCTCAAAGCCGAGTCGGGGAGTATATCTTGGAGCCCAACGGTAGCCTCTGAGCACATTTATCTGGAAATGAATATGATACACTAAACAGGAAGAAGGGAGGGAAGGGCGCTGGGGTGAGGGAGGAGGGATGTGGTTACTGCAAACTCAGCGCCGCCGCCACCCCTCTTAGCTTCCTATTTCCTCACTTCTTCTTCTTCTTCAGCAAGACGTTTCTTTCTCCCTCCTCCTGCCTACCTGAGCTGAGCAGGGTTTATTCAAATTGGCATCCTCCGGGCTGAGAGGTTACCTGAGCCCCTGTGAAAAGCAGGAAAAAAAACATGGCGGCCACGACGGCAGGCATGTCTGCCACACACACACCGGCCAGGGCTTCGGTTACCGCTCTGAACAGCCCGTCTGGGGGGCTGGGGGAGTCGGGAGCATTGTCCGTAAAGCGGTGTGGGTTTCCCAACTTGTCTGACAGCCCGACGGGAGCAGCACCGCATTCCTGCGCAGAGAGGCCGAGACGAGCCACCTCATCGTCTGCCGCCATTCGTCAAATTGAAAATAACCACGCGGCGGTTATCGTGTCATTCAGTGGGCCCGTTCTGAGGTGACGCATAAGCAAAGAGAGGCAGGCGGGACGAGCGGAGGTCCGGTGACGGAGGGCCAAAGAGGTGGAAGAGAAAAGGAGTGGAGACAGGAGTGTGTGTGTGTGTGTGTGTGTGTGTGTGTGTGTGTGTGTGTGTGTGTGTGTGTGTGTGTGTGTGTGTGTGTGTGTGTGTGTGTGTGTGTGTGTGTTAGCGAGATGCCATAGCCTGAGGCAGCGAGGTGGGATTTGTAAGCCCTTTGTAAGTAACAGGCACCACTCTTAGCAGGCTGAAGGTATGTTTTTGTGTGAGTAATCCGTGATGGATGTTTTAATTGAAAGCACAAGGCTTTTAGGGCTGTTTTCAGAGACCGCAGCCAACATCTGACACCTCCACTCAGACCACCTCCCCCAAAACTCCCCACCCCTCCAGCCCCACCCCTCTGTACAGTCACACATGGCCCAGGTCGCGCTCTCAGCACGCCGGGGACGATGAAAGTCCAGGAGGCACCAAATTATCCCCGGCACAGCCTAAACACGGTGCTGGAATTCATGGAGAAACGTGCGTCAACGAAGCTCAACCAAATACGAGCTTCCAAGTATTTTATGCAGATAATCGTGAAGTACATATAAAAGTAAAAAGTGTAATAAATAGCAAAACAATTAGTAAAATAATTGGAAAACATACAAAAAACGAGCGATAAAAACACCTGAAATTAAAAATAGCAATAAAAACAGTAGTTATAATAGCAAAACTGATAAAGATGTTAAAAATAAGTTTGACGAGTGGAAAAGCTTCTGGAACTTTTCGCCACTGTTGTGTAAAAACCTTGTATCTCCGAAATTGAATTGCTTGAGGAGCCTGCAGTGTTTCAGCTGGATGAGTTTTCTGAGTCTGAGGAGTTAAAAAGATGGTTTTGACTAATTTTTTAGCATTAACATCCCCAAATTTAGAGATAGAAGGTTCTCACCATCCTAGAAGAAGTAAAGATATAAATCAAGCAAACGACACCACCTCTTTTATTATAAAATATAAAAAATGGCACCCAAATTATATAAAAAATGCCTGATGTGTGACAGAATTCAGAAATTCATGTTTTGGATCAACACAGGCGTTCTGTACTGGACTCCAGTGGATGCTGTGTAATGTCTAAACTGTCTCATGAAGACATGGAGAGCCTCTTCCTCCTCGTCCAGGGGCAGCCGTCATGTGCTCTTACCTGTGTGGCCACGCCGATACGGAGCAGAACAGTTGAGCCAGCAGAGCCGTGAAGCCACGGGGCGGATGATGAATTCCTCCGGTGGCCCAGGTGGAGCCGGGGCCTGAAGGGGGGCCATAAATTTACAACCTGATGAGCCAGGTTCAGAAGGGATTGACCTCGCTTGACCTGACGAGGTGGGACCTGAGGCTTCCCTCCGCCCTCCTCCGCCCTCACCTCACCTGCTGTCACCCAGCGTCCCAGTCCTGCAGAGCTCCTTAAAAAAGTGCAGCTCCCATTTGGAAGGAGGCTCTTGACAGTGAGGAAATGGGAGCAAGCTTTGGGAGGGGAAGGAGAGTCGTGGGGGGGGGGGGGGGGCGACTTCACAGGGATTTCTTCTTTCTCTCTGCTGTCACTAGTTGCCAATTTACCCCCCAACGCATTTGGAATCAAAACTTAATTAAAATTTTGAATAAATAAAAACAACGAAAAAAAAACGAAGTTATTGAATTCTGAACCCTTTGATAGATTTATCCCCCCCAACCCCAGAATAATGCAAAATAAGATTTAATAACACCTTTCATATGGAGAGTACAAAGCCGGCTATTTGCATTAAAGTGTAAATCGGCGTCAGGGAAAGGCAGCGTGCCTCTAAGCTTATTGATGTTCAGTTCTGAGCAGCCGGGCGGCATTGTTTCATGCCGAAGCTTGACGGATGTCAAGGTGATTATAGTTTAGATCACCCGTAAGAAGACAACGTTTTGAAATGGTAAAATACAGACAGGCAACACAAAAGCCTTCAAATGTTTGTTTTACTGGGAGGGGAAGAATGGAGAGAGCGAAAAACTCCCACTGAGTTTCAGTGTTCGCTCATAATTCACACAGACGACGGATAACTCCACCGCTGTTCAAACAATCTGACAATTTGTTGAATTCTTCTGACGGGCACAAAGTCCTTCTGCGAAAACCATTACTGAGCGGCGTGACAGCGAGCCGGAGAGGTGCGAGGGATTGTTGTGTCGGCCCTATCGGCCCCCCCCCCACCTCCGTTTGAAGGGAAGCCACGAGGCCACGAGCAGAAAGAGCCGCCAAAAGTTTGTCAGGTTACAGTTCACCAGCGGCGAGGGGAAGAAGAAGAGATCCTCTTCTTCAAAACACCCGACAGACAGTCTGCTGTTTATTTATCCGAGCACAGGAAGAGGAAGTGTGACCGTCTCAGTGCGGAGGCCACGATCCAGAGTCTCAGCACACAGATATCGATAAAGAAATGTGGAATTAAAATGATTTAAAACTGCTGTTTCTGCAGTTTTTAATTGTTTTCATGTTTCCCACGTGGAGCAAACATATGAACATGTGAGCTAAAATCAGCTGAAGTGGATTCTTGTGGGCGCAAAACTTAATTCATATAGAAATAAATTGAAAGGGTTCAAGCTATAAAGCCCCCCCATGGTGCTGGACGTGACCTCTGAGTCCTCAGCGGCAGCTCGGGTCCCGCCCCGCCGTCCCAGCCGGGTTCGTGCAGTAGTGAGAGCTGGCGCCCTGCAGCTGGAGGTGTGCTGGGAGACAGCAGGCTAATGGCTGCCCCCCCCGTCTAATTACTCCTTATCTGACTGCTGATAGGACCGCTAACTGAGGCAGAGTCACCCGCCTCTGCAGGTGACTCTGTGTGTGTGTTAAGGTGTGCATGCGTGTGTGCAAGCAGCCTTTTCTGCAGCGTCGTGCTTATCTGGCTACATGTTGCTCAGATGCCTTTCAGCAGTTCGACTGAGAGTTTCGTCATTTCAGATGACATCGTGCAGAGTTGAGGGTTTGATTTTAGTGTCCAGTTTATTAGGTACAGCTGCCGCAGCTCAGACGAACGCAGTCGAATGCAGCAAATATGCAGTAAGTCATTATTTCATGATGGTTCTCATTAATGAGGCGTTTCTAAGAATTTATCCTTCTTCATCAGTATAAAGTATATAAACCAGTAACTGGGTATACATACCATGTATCCAACATTCTAATATTAACGAATAAATTCGACATTGACTTTAAGATATTAGTCTAATTACTAACAAAAAACAAACTCTGCCAAAACAGAGGCAGCCTGCAGGCCTCAACGCTGCATCTTCGTGATAAATAACTTTGCTTAGCCGTGCTAATGGCAAGGTGACCGTAGCTGGTGTTACCTGCTTGGTTCATCACAGAATGTTTTTCACACCATTCTGAAACAATTACCACCAAAATTACAATTACTGGTGTATAATTTTTTGTTTGTTTGAACAATGTTTCTTCCCACTGGCTGCAACTTTTTAAAGCCACCAAAATCTTAAAAACCCAACAGTGCAGTGATTCGTATAAACTCTCCAGTGTCCAAAACTGCCACAAACGCACCATTTTCCACCTTTAAACTTTGCATAGACTTTATATTTCTTTAGAATTACCTGCAGGTGAGTTGCCCCTCGTATACGCGTTGGTGAGGAAATTTGAAAGTGAGTTAATAATATATAATCAGGGGTTCAGAGTTGGTTTAATGTATTTTTTTTAAAGGTCAGAGTTCAATCGTTGGCTGTAAAAAGTGTCCACATGGTCTGCTCCATCCTATCAGATGCAAATGGAACGTATTTTTGTCCTAATGGGAACAAATTTCCCAGGCTGACTCGTGGCATGCAGCCCATATATCTGCCTCATTAGTGACGAGAACAACCTGTAGATTTACAACACCTGCACTGTGTGTGTGCGTGCGTGTGTGTGATACTGCAGATGACCTGGCAGATTTACAGGGCTGTCACTGAAGCCTGTGAGACCTGAAGCAGCCATGCTGGGCTGGTTGCAGCCTCAGGTGAAGGACCTGTGCTCGTGTTTGTGTGCGTCGATGAGGATAAGCACACTCATAAGCGCCAGACCAGTTTCAGCGGTGCACACACTCATCTGACCTGCTGTCACACACTCATACACACACTGCACATGCTGGTGCATTGATGCTTCCTCCATTTCCCTATAGATTATCATTTCTCTGCAGGAGAGAGGGAGCACTTTGTCGATTCACCACAGCCCAAAAGAAGAAAACGATAAATTTTCACTACAGAGATTGTCAAATTTCTCCCCTTCCCCTCCTCTTTTTTTTCCCAGGGAGTGAAATATTTTACGGGACGGAGGAGAGATGGAAGGCGCTGCAGCGAGAGGGGATGGAAGCAAAGGCAGGGGAATCGGTAAAGAGAGGGAGGAAGGTGGGAGTGAGGAGGAGAGGTCAGGTTAGGGGTCACGTGTGCAAAGGAGATAAGACCTCCTCATTCCATTTTGACTGACAGGCCGGGGGAGGGCTCAGCAGAACCCTCCCCCCGAGACACACACCTCCCTCCATCACTCTCCCCTCCCGCTATCACCCTTTCTCCAGGCCATCACTCTCTCCGCCTCTATCGTCCCCTCCATCATCCCCTTCTTGCTCCGTCACCTGCTTCCAAATACGTTTTTATCAAGTATTTTCTTTTTTTAGCCCAGTTTTCTGGCAGGATCCCCCCTCTTGTTTTAACTTTTTGTGCCTTCATTGGAAAATCCTGGTTTATTACACTTTAGGTCTAATTTTAAAGTAATTTCTGCCATTCGGGAACGCAGATCCCAGCAATTAGTCTGCTTCAACCACAAGCCCAAAAAACAAGCCAGCAGTTCATCCAGATCATTTTAAACTAGTAAAATCTTTAAAAGCCAAAATATGATTCAATACTTTTTCATGCAGTAAAACTGTTGAACACACTGTGTTCAATTAAATTGAAGTCGTCAAAACTCAGAATTGTACCAAGTTGTAAACTGTTGTTTGATGCTGGATGGTTTAGTTAACTGACAGCTCACCTTCATTTCTCTCCCAAATAATTTCCACTAACCAGCAGATTGGTTCAAAACCTGCCGATGGTCTGACAGCTCGCTTTATTGCCTAATTGGATCCATTTTTAACAGTTTCGTCTTATTCCCGTATCTTGTTAATTAACTCTGGGAGTACAGCGTTCTTATTATTGACAGAAATGACAGCTGAAACTTTTAAATTGGCAACCAGGCTGTATGAAGCTTAAAAATCTTAATTTAATAACACTCAAAACAAATATGTTTCTTTAAATGTCACGCTGTGTGATCATATCAAATATATCCCATACTCTCTCTGAATGATGTCACACTGTATCCAGTACATGCCAGCAGTGATACGTCCTTTAAGAAACTTTGTTTAGTAAAGTAAAGCTACACCAACTTTTCTTTTTTTTACACTTTGATGTTATTGATCGTTACTCGATAATCGCTGGCCTGTAAGTTAAAGAGTTAGACAGACTTGTGGAAGTTGATCATTATGGTTATTGAATGTACCGTTTGCAGTTTGTTTTTGTGTTTTATTGATTATAACTAAGTGATTAGGCTCGTGCAGGTGACACTTGTGTAATTCTGGAGCTAGTTTCTACCTGTGGTTACTGTCTGCCGTGATGCTCTTTTACGCTTCATCGTGGAAGCTCAGGTTGCGATTGGTTACCAGCGAGAACTTGACCCATAACCCTGAACGCATCACTCGTGCCCTGAAGGTGCCTTTTTCCTGCCAACGCGAGGCAGAACAGCAAAGGCGAGAGAAGAAAGATGCAAACAAAAGCGTGAGCGTTGTTCCAACGAGCATTATCTTCATTTTTTAGCACCAAACAATGCATGACAATGCACGGCAACAACAGGAGCCTTTATGGGAAGCGGCAGAATAGAGTCGAGGCCGTTGTGAGAAGTGGCAGAGGAGACGAGACAAAGCGGGATGAGAAGGACGATCTTCATTGTGGCGTCTTTTCTCATTCTGCCATGAAAGACACCGGCGAGGAGTCCTCAGGGCTGCTGCCAGCTGTAGAACAATCACACCCGTGCGCCACAACCACGCCGCCCGTCCAAACACATTCGGGGAGCATTGTCGGAGCTGTAGCTCTCCATATTCATCCACACTCCTCTGAATGGCTGTTCAATCACAACATCTCCTGGTATCAGAAACATCTTACATTTACATAACCCTCACATTCACACGCCCGCATGTGTATTTTCCACCTCCTTAAGGCGTCATTTAATTTTTCTTCCTAAAAGGATCGTTCAAAATAGACCTTAATCAGGGTAGATTAGATGCCATTTCAGATGTTATTGAAGGAACTGGCATTTAGAGGTTTTTCTTGGCTCAACCACCCCAATAAGACACATGCCGAATAAAGGGAGAGTATAATCTATGCATCGCTGGTTCCACAGGATTACGGCAAAAAAGAGAGACTAAGGGAAGAGTGGAGGGGTGGAAAAGCAATGGTGAGTAAGGGAGAGTGACGGAGAGAGAGAGAAGGCGATGGATGTCAGGTTCCTCTCTCCATATAAAACGCCAGACGCAGCAGAGGAGGGGATTGGATTCACTTTTTAAAATGTCACCCAACATCTGTTTCATATTTATGATGGTGGCGCTGCTTCTCCGATGCCCCCTTCAACACTCTGGCGATTCTATCTCTGCCTCGGATTACCCCCACTACCCACCGATGCATAATTTATAAGGCTAATCTTTCAACGAAAGACTGCAGACAGAGAGAGAGAGAGAGACAGAGAGAGAGAGAGAGAGAGAGAGAGGGAGAGAGGGAGAGAGGGAGTGCCAGAGAGGAAAAAAATGGATTATAAAGAAAAAAAAACTGCCACAGATTTTTTGCTGATATGTGAAGCGAATGGCTGATTTTGGAGATGATACCTTAAGTATCTCATGTAGTCATTAACAGGATTAAGTGAGTGGGCTTCTGATAAGGTGGGAAAACAATTCAGGATTCGGCACATCTTGTCCTCTTTAACCCAAACAGAGACATATCAGTGTATGTGGCCCATGTTTTTCTTTCTTCTGTAATTTGTGATGCCTTCAGATGCCGCCGATAAGCCTCGGATGTCATTAATATCTCTAATGATAACGTAGCCCTCTCCTCTGTCGCGGTATCACGCTGCAAGGCCATCGTTTCTGGAGATTGGGGTGGAGGAAGCTGCCGTTTGCCCTTTATTCTACGTGACTGCGGCCATTTTTTGCACCCAAAAGAAAAAGAGCTGAAAAACAGGATTTTGGTCCTCCTCTGTCCTCTCCTTCCCTCTGTCTTTCCATCCGCCACATCTGACATGACAGTTTCTTCCCCCTTTTCCCTCCTCGCTCACCCCCGCTCCCTTCCCTCCCGCCCCTCCATTTCTCCTCAGCTTTATTATGAAAAGTACACAGTTTCGATAGAGTGCCCTTCTGACATTTTCGACTTATTAGCTAGTTTTCGTGCCGTCTTCAATCAACCTCCTTAATCCTCATAGGGAGAAGCGCTTTTAATTCACTGATGGGCTGATAAGGGGTGCCGAGCAAAGCGCCGGAGAAGCGGCGGCAACGCTAGCAAAGCAGGCCTCGGATGAGGAGGGGAGGAAGAAAAAAAGAAAACGAAGAGACGGGAAAAAAACGATTTACACGTAGATGAATCGTGCTTACAAGATGGAACCCTGGGCATTAGGAGCGGATCTGAATTTCCTATCTGTCATTTTTCCACCCTCCCCCCCCCCAGCCGCCGCATTCGTTCAGTGTTTTTTTTCCCCTCCCTCTCTCTCCCCTCCTTCTTCTCCGCCATTACCCTTGCTGATTGCAATCTTTAAGCGCCATTGGGCCCACTGCTTCTGCAGTTTTTAATCTGTCTTTAATCCCATAGATTTTAAATATTCCCCAGCTCCCGGAGACTGGAGGCAATTAACTGCCCTTCTGATGCTCTCCTTATCAGTTGCCTCCTTGTATCTCTCTGAAGCAGCCTCAAGACACTGCCAGAGCTGACAAATAATACCGCCATTTACCGCCGAGCATCCTCGGGGACTGGAAGGGAGCGCGCGGCGCAGCCACCGCCGCATTCTAAACAGGTATTTGGTAAACATATCATACAGGGGAGAGAGGGGAAGAAATATACTGCAACAACACTCCCAAAAGCAATGTATGTTTGTCTGGCTGCCGTTCTGCAAGCGTGTATGTGTGTTCTCCCTCAGACAGAAGACAAAAGATTGTCCTCCAGCCTGATGTGAGGAGGCTGCGCTGTATTGGATGCATAGCCTGCTGTGGTGATACTAATACATACAATCAGCTCTCTGGAAGCCCTCTGCGGCGCTCACGCTGACAGAAAATGAAATGAATGCGGCGTATTTGAGACGTATGGCTCTTTATCTGCGCTGGTTTTATCCGTTCTTCCGCCTTTTGGTCTTGAACGTGCAGCTGCGGCAAAGTACGCGAAGACGGTGACGGTGAAGTCCTTTTCAGGGCTGCGACTGTGTGTATTGACAAAAAGAAAGAAACATATACGTATGAGAGACAGATGTCCAGACATCTGCATCGTTTTTATCATCGATTTCCATTTTTTCTCTTCCCTCAGCCACACAGCTCTGCACAATAGCTGAAGTATGATTTAGGGGCTCGCGGTTTGAAACAGACACAGGGAGAAAAGGTCAGAGGACGAGTCTGAGTACAGTATATCAGACACAGATGCATGGCAGGATTTGCCTCAGCCTTTCGTTTACTGTAGGAGTATGATGTGCTTGATTGCTAATTAAGTAAAGTTTAAAGACTGAGAGACCCAACAAACTCGTACCGAAAGAACATAAAGATAGGAATGATGCCGGTGGGTTGATCCAGGTGTTAAACTACGCTTACAAGGTGACTGCTTACACAAGAACGAGATGGAGAGGAGGCGATGAAGATGCCCAGCTGCTGCTTAACCACGCTTGTTTCATTTCGTCCTGATGTTACTCAATGCAAAATAATGCAGCTCCTCAGCCGAGAGACCTTTGTTGTCCCCCCAAGACGCCACTTAGCTGCATCTCAGCGCCATTAGTTTCTTATTTTGAAGATCACAGTGAGACCTGGGATTGTTTAGTTCAGCCCTGACCTTTGCCAAATGCTCGGGCTTCGCGCGAGACGGCCAGGGTTTCCTCTTTGCAATCTGTCCAATCACTCCCCTTGATAATGCGTCCTATGGCAGCGCGATGAATGCAATCACCAGCCCGTGCACCACAAGCCTGCTAACAACACCACAAGACACTGCGGCTCAGCCAAACCCGGCGGGCTCAGCCAAACTGACAGATAACCATCAGCTAAGAGCTTTGTGACATCATCAGACAGAGACGGCTACTGACTCCATGCCAGGTTAGAGAGCTGCTAATCCAAACCACAGACTACAATAACACAGACGGAGACAAAAGCAGGGAATGTGCATCATTACAAACACTCTTAAACTCTTAAGCTCTTTGACCCGAACAACACGATCGCTGTAATAGAGCATGTACCTTTTTACGGTCACTGCTCGACTGGCGAGATGAGATCTGATCACCATAAAGCCAGATTTCTGATAATTCCCGCTTCCGTTGACTTTCCAAACCGTCAGACTCCACCTGTGCGCTGCCCTGATCCTCATAACCGAGGCAAACTAACCTTCGCTTGACAGCCACTGGCATTATCTTCCCCTCTCTAGTGTTGGATTACAGTGCACACAGGCTTCTTACCATTAAAATCACATTCAATTACTGAGATTGGCTCGACAGCTACTCTGCTAATGGGTAAGGTCGTCAAATTATGATTGCAAACGCAGTACATACGCTGGCACACGTATATAAACGGAGATAATTAAAAAAAATCCGCTTCTCAGACTTTCTGATGCATATTTCGGTTGTGTTTTCATGGGATCTGCCACCTCGGTGCATTTCATTTCTCACGATGGAGCACGGGTTCGCTTCTTTGTATATGCAGCTGAGGAGGGCATTGGCCAGGCAACCCAACAATGCATCATGGGATCGTGTTCCCTTGGCCAGCCGCTCCTGCAAATGCAAACCAATCAGCTGCGAGCTTGAGCTTCATTTGTGTACCATCATATCTGCAGCAGGATGACCTCTTTCTGGCTATGCCTAAAATTGGATAAGAGGAACTGACACTATAGCATGTGCGAAGCCATGACTGCACTCATTCACTCCTTATTGTGCATATTCTTTAATCCACTCCCACATGTGTACACTTTGTCTCCCTTTATAAGTGTCTATGTACATGCGCATGTGTTTTGTGTGTGGTTTGGGAGGTTAAGCTGGTGCAGTTCTCTGAGCGTGGCCGATACTGATCCAGAGAACCACGGGGTCTGAGGGGGCCAAGAGTCCGCAGCTCAGCCCACAAACGGGAGGCCGTGCCAGCCAGAACGAAGGCCAAGAGTTGGGGGCTGGTGGCGGTGGAGGGGCGGCGGCGGTGGCAGAGAGGGAGGGGCGACAACCACTCTCATCCTTTTAAAACCCCGGCACTTGGGTCACACTAGGGGGCCACCCAATTTCACACTCTTCTACAGCATGGCTCCCTTACAGAGAAACAGAAACACAGGAAAACAACTGAAAAAACGAGCTCCGGCAAAAATAGCGTTTAACAGCTTTTGCAAATTTTTCCCGTGCTTCTTCTTCAAAAGAATTTGCAAGTAAGGTGACGGCGTTGTTTTATTTTATTTTATTTTTTTCAAGCCACAGGTCAGAGATTGCATTTTCAGCCCTGCAAAATAAAACACACTCCAGCACTTTGCCTCAAATCCAATCAAGCTCCGTTATCAGCTCCCTTCTCATCAAGGAGGGCTGCTGATGGAGGCTGGTGGGGGCGGAGGGGCTAAGCCGACCCCACCGCCCAACCTACACCCCCCCCCCCCCACACACACACACGCTCCACCCGAATCCACTCACCCCCCCACAACCCTCCCCTGGTTTCCGTGGCGACTGCTAAGCCCGAAGTTACGGTAAAGCTGGTGTGCCGCTGAGCCCTGGGCAGGATTTGTGACAGAGAAATCACATCAGCCTATGCTGATTAACAATTCCATTCCACCCTGAGATTTATATAAAAAAACTATCTTACATTTGGCTTTTTAATAGGAACGATCGCTATCTCAAATTGAGTCCCTGCAAACTTTAATAAAGGCTACAGGGTTGAGTGGCATTTTGCATGCTGATTTAGGCCCGATTGGCGGCTTTTGATGAGAGGGAGGCTGCTATGTAAAGCGGTGCTCCTAGCGCTTTTCCACATCGCCGGTTCAAATGCGGAAGGATAAGAACATGAAAAAAAAAATACCACTTCCATCTGCAATCTCCGGATTTCTCTCTGCCTTCCTCCCTCACTCTCACTCACTCTCTCTTTTTTTTTTTTTTTCAGAAAATGATTGACTGTTGAATATGAATAAATGGAATAGAATGAAGCAGGAATAGAGAGACTGAGCGCGGCAGACAGACAGAGGAGAGATGGAGGAAGGGATGGAGAGAGGGAACGGGAATAAAAGAAACCCTCTCCTGGACCCTTTTTTTTTCTTCTGGAGGTGAAAAATAAAATCATAAAGCCAAGGTTTTTATGCTCTCCCGTTCTGACATTTGGAGAATGGTATTAGTGTAGAATATTCACAGTGCACAGAAAGGACCACAGGCGCAAGAGAGAGCTGGTGGGTGCCTCTGTGTTGGGAAGAAGGGAGGGAGGGGGGCATCGAATGAAAAAACATCGCCAGAAACACTTATCCCCTCCACCCCTCCACTCCGGCCCCCGCAAATCTACATCGGTATTAAAAAACTATTTATAGTAAGAGTTCAGCTTAATGGGATAATCAGCTCTATTTGTAAAGATATTGGATAATCCCAAATAGTTTATATGGGCATAGAGATTTAAAACATTTTCATTAGATATACTGCATTTCGGGGGCATTTCAGATGTCTCTCAGTTCGCTGCATAAGCTGGCCGAGACAAAAGGAGCTAGAGTTCCTAAGCTGATGGCCAAACACTGCTTCTGCTGTGGAGTATTTTTATTAGCACAGGACAGGAGAGGAGAGGGGGTTCACCTTCGTCATCATCAACCTGCTCAGGTTGTCACTCCAACGCTTCCTGTTTTTTGAGCCGCCGTTGCACAACTCCTGGCAGGCGGAGGAAAATGTATGTATTCTGCACTCGCGAGTGTTGAGCCATGCATGTTTTTGCTTCCTCAAATGAAGATGAATGGTGCTTTCATTACGCTTTTTCTTTAGTTTTTTTTTTTTTTCATCATTTTACATGCAGAGTTTTGGTGGTACAGAGCGTTCGCGCTCGCCTCAACCAGAACCACTGTTGAAATAAAAAGACAGAGGAGGAGGGATACAGAGAGGGGGAGGAATGGGGGAGTTAAGGGGAAGAGGGCCAATGGAAGGCATCCAACAGGATCAGTGAGTAGGGCATGCTGCCAATGCCTGGCACACGCACACACACACACACACACACACACACACACACACACACACACACACACACACACAGAGTTTATATCCGCCCCGCCTCTCTCCCTCAAGGAATCCCTCATACACCCCGCAGGGTGGACCACATCCACCAGGCATCAGCACCCCACCCAGATCCATCAGCCAGTGGGAAGGCACTGGTGTGACTGGGATGCCATTTTGCAGGTGGATGATAGCTTCAGGGAAAAAAAGAATAATAAATAATCACGTATGATAGCCAGTGTCACCCCAACGCTGGGCCAACAAGAGTTAATCCCCAGATGCAGAGCTGTAAAGAACACCTTAAATTCTCCTGACGAGCACGCCTTCCTATAGGAATAGCCATTAGTCGTCTTGCCAAATATGTGATGAGAGGACTGGCATCAGAATCATCTCTGGCAGATAGCTTTGTCGGCTGCGCGTGCTAATGCTTCACCGTGCAAACAAACACCGAAAACGTAAGATATGAGCTCAAAAGCAGGAAAATGGGAACTTTTAGCGTCTCTAAAGCAGCTGTTTGATAAGAATGACTGAACCTGTCAGTCGTGTAGCAACATGAGCTTTATCCAAAGTTTTTAATGCTGCAACTCTGATTCTGAAAAAAATGGGATGCTGCATAGAAGGTAAATAAAAACAGGATCAGTCATTTCCTGAGTTCATGTAGTAACATCCTTTATCAAATCATGTGTTCACAAAGTGGTGAACCTCGCTCCCTCCTCGCTTGTGAACGGCTGAGTCTTCAATCCAATCATGACATTCTCACCTGTTACCAATGAGTCTGTTTACCTGTGGAATACCAGTATCTGTCTAAAGGTGGCTAAGGCAGAGGCTAGCTTCCTTAGCATAGTTTATGCTAACAGCTGCTTTGGCTTCCGCTGCAGAAGCTTTTGAGTCGTCTTTAAAACAGTCACCAACAGTTATCTTTGTGGTTTGAACCGGAATATTTAGAGGTTGCTGATGTTGACATTTGTTAATTTTTCAAACTATCTGACACAGATGCTCATTGACAGCTAGAACTGTTATAGATATCCAGTTTGTGGGCATAAGCTTGTCAGCTTACGTAAAGCCTTGAGCTTATGTATGATAAATACCATTGTTAAAGAGCCAATCAGAAGAACACACATCGACTATTAAAAGGAAGGACTTGTTGATGGAGTGCTAATCTCCTTACAGTTTTCACATGCCACCATGAATCTAAACACAAGGCCACATGTGTAAAAACAGTAACAAACCATGTCCGGCCTCACAATCCATTCAAGATTCGTGTACAGTTATCACATGCCGACAGCCTTTGTATCAAGAGCACATTCAATTGATTTGCATACAGAAGAAGGAAAACCCTGTCATCCCAGTAAAATCAACATAAACAATGCCAGAAAGCCACCGGGGTGCGAGCTCAAGGCTTCCACACCAAATCAAACTCAGAGGACGTGAAGGCGAGCTGGAAAAGCGCACATGGAAAGTTGTGACGCCATTGTGACGACGCGAGCCCCCCCGCCAATCGCGTTTCCCGTCATCCAACAGACCAGCAGAGCTGAGCTCTCTCATCTGTCAGGGGTTGACTAAAAGGGGTCTTGTAGCTTCACACACACACACATACACACTCCTCAAACTGGCCCAGGACCCTGTTGGTCCTATCCCCCCCCCCACCTCACTCACCTCCCCTCCCAGGCCAGTGCTCTCCTCTGGCCCTGATAAGATACTATCAGTCGCCCTCTAAGCACTTGAGAGGCACTTTAGGAGATCACTGGAGCCATTACCATGAAAAGTAAAAGATACCGGCCATATTGATGCCAGATTAATACTGACCAACATGTTATTGATTTCCGCCCCCTCCCTCCTCTCCCCTTCCCCTTTTACTCTCCCTCTTTTTCTTCTCCTCTGGTCTGGACCTGTGGCGGTGATCTTATTTTCTGATGGAGCAATGTTTTGTGGCCCGGCTTGGGGAAGAGTCCTCCTCCTCCTCCTCCTCCTCCTCCTCCTCCTCCTCCTCCTCCTCTTCGTCGGTGCGATGCCGCTATCTACGGTTTCACAGGGCCATCCTTTAAAAGGCGCAGAGCAAAGGCTCGCCGTTATCTGCCGATGTTATTCAATTGTTACAGGACAATCTGGGCCATTAGCCGGCTGTGTTAAATAATGCATCCGCTTTTAAAGGGAAGCCTTATCTCTCTTCTATGCGTGTGTGTTTTTTAACATTATTAGTATAGGAGTGTAATGAAAGGTCCCCGCCTGATGGGCGCTGATACCTCCAAGGTCCCTCCACGAACCCGCACCACAACAACAATGCATAAACAAACGGTGACCTTTTTAATGAAGCCCGGTTTTATCTGGTTTTATTAAAAAGGACAACAAGAAGCGGAAACGCACCGGACGAGATAAAAATGTATTTAAATGCGCCGGTCTAAAGGCGCAGACAATCGATCACGACGCGCATGCAGCCGCTCGGGAGGAAAAAGGCATGCAGGCCAGCGCGTTGCTATGAGACGCAGAAGGGAGGAAGAGATCGAAGGGATGGAGAGAGGAGGTGAAGAGCGAGAGGGTGAGAAGGGAGGATGTAAAGGATGAGTACAGACGGAGGGAGGGATGGAGGCGGCGGAGGGAGAGCGATAACCACAATGTCTTCAGTCACAGATTTACACAGGCCATTGCACTCCCATTCTCCCTGGCTCTTATCAATGGAATTATTGAGCAGTGTGGCATACCATTAAAAATTCTGCTTAGATTTCACAAAAATCAAATTGCGTGAGGTAATGAACGCAGCTTTCAAATGGACTCCTCACGGATACCCATTCTCAGCAGGCGGAAATACATCTCAGTCATAATTCGCTATCTTTATTGTACTTCTACGCAGACTTAACTATGCTGCCAAAGCAGGGGAGAGCTTAATAATCGCTGTTGCCCTTGATGTTAAAGGCATGATTTTGTGGCTATTGCTTTGCAGCTCTCGTCTTTTCCCTTCTATCTCCATCTATCTCTTCCCCCTTTTTCTCCCTCCCCTATCCTCCCTTCCCCTTCTACGTCTCCCCCTCTCTGCAGGCCTGTCCGCCAAGGTCAGATGGGTCAGCACAGGTTTTCACTCCCAGAATCCCTCTCTTCCAAAGCGCTGTTTGCTGATGACTGAGAGCTATGAAGCCGAGCAAGAAACACATTTCAAGGATGTCAGCACCCCTGTTTGGATTGGCTCGCGCTGCTCAAACACACACATCGGCACAGACAGGCACACAACTTCATTTGTCTTCTTAATTTATGACTCAGACACATTAAAATAAAAATGACTGTATGTATAAAAGCAGAGCTGGGGGGTGAGTCTCTTTCTCACAGACTCCACTGAAGACAAGGCTCCGTTGTCTGCAGCCATGAGACTGACAATAGAGTGAGGTAACACTAAAGGACTGCAAAGCACGTAGAATCACTTTGTACCTTCCAACAGCTATAAATCTCCGAGTACAGTAGTGCTCTCAGAGTAGTTTAGCCATTTGACACATAAGACGTTGACATGTGCAAACGCTAAGAAGTTATTAGAGTATTAGTGCAAAAAGAAAAGGATAGACTTCGCTCTCTTTCATGTTTCTTTGTGCAGAGGGGAGTCGGGGTTGTTTCTTTGAATGGAAAAAGAAAAGCGTTTAAAAGCGTTATTGCACGCCAAGTTCAAAAGAACATACCGAAGGTGGTTAAACGCCAATGAATCACTGCCAGGGTAATTTTGACAAGTCGATGTATGATAATTACCATTTCCAGACTGACAGGTAGTTTTTCTCAAAACTATGAATCTTCTACTTGTACACATCCAACGCTTTGCTCAGATACAAAACCGATGCCTGCCAGGTGTTCGAATTGAGGCCAAGTCTCAAGGTGAAATGTGACAGAGAGGACATATGAAGTAGCTTGTGGCGCTATGGTGACCGATTAGCCCTAGCATACCCTGCTGCCGGCTAGCATGGAAGAGACTGGCTTGATAGCTTTAGCAATTAGCCAACTAGCCTTGCAAAAAGTCACCTAGAATCACATTTCGTAAAGACGCACAGATCAGTTTGACTGATTCTGCCACATTCTGATGCAACTGAGCCTTGACACTGTGTTTATACTCAGTTTTAACAATGCACATGGTTGCCTGTATACTCTGTGTGTGCCTGTAGGATTACACAGGTTAAGGCTAAATAGGCCCCAGGTGACTCCAGAATACCAAACTTGACACTCAAGGAAGTAACTACATTGCAAATATTGACATCGTGGCAGACAAGCAGCTGTACGGTTGTTGATATTTGTTGAGTCTGCTGCTGACCTTTGTTAGGACACGCATCGCCAATGCTCTGCAAGAATACAGGATGGAGCCATCGTGCACAGAGGGACCGAGCAAGCCTGCACTCTGGAGCCTAAAAACCAAAGAAAAGAGGAGCAACATCCTCTTTAAAGAAACGCCACTTGTAAGGAGAAATGCGTGCTGCACCTGCTACCTTTTAAAACATCCTCATGATGTTCCTCTTCAGAGAGCAATGCACAACTGCATTAGAACAGCTTGTCATTCACTGACATTTAAACATGACGGGCCATAAACAAAGACAATTTGTCAGACAAACTTCACTGCTCAGAAGGATCTAGTTCCACTTAACTTAATGTCAGCCCCCCCACCCCCGGCCTCATTCATCCAAAACCAAAAACAACAATCCAAAGCCCAAACACTGTCCTCTCTGTAGCTTCCTGGCACTGACTCCATCTGGCTGGCCTTTCCCTGCAGCCAGTATCAGTGTGATGTGCCAAAGCGACAACTGCATGCCACGCCGATCTCGCCTCGTCTCTCTTCTGCGGCTAGTTAGCCCGCTAGCGCTTTCAGCAGCCTGCCCGTCTGTTGGTCGGCCCGTCTGTACTCTGCTGGGCTTCTCCAATCAGAGGCCTCAGCCCGTGCAGCCCCTAATCCAACCATGGGCTTTACCCCACCAGCTCAGTGTAATCACACAGCTAATTCACAGGCGGACGGGAGGAAGGCAATCCGTGACGGACGTTTTTTGTGCAACTAAGAATGAGCTCCCCGGTGACCAGGGGAGGTGGTGGAGTGGGAGACTGTCAATGAAGGGGCCGTGAAAAGATGGCTCCGGAAAGGCGAGATGCGAGGGGAATAGATGAATAGCAGAAACGGGCTCCGAGATAGAAGTACGAAATAAGGAAATTGTTTGGAGTGCATAAAAAAAGGGACATGAATCTGTCGCAGTCTTTTGCCAAGAGAGTGTTGAAAGAGCTATTGTGAGTTGGAACAGTCTATATTACTCAATAAAGGCTTTGATGAAAGGCGAGGCTCTGTATTAATTTGGATAAGAAACCTTTGCCTCCGTGCCCCTTTTCTCTCTCGGCTCCCATCCACGACACCTCTGTGGTTTAAAGCAGTGTTCGGTTTCAGTTCAGCAAGCCAAGTCATTACATTTCAACATGTCGCACCTTTCAGAGGGGGAATTAACTAGTGCTGTTATTTCTTCATTCCCCACACGCCGGGACCCAGAGGAACAAAAAAAAGGAAAAAAAAGAGGAGTCGATATTTTGACATTGTCACTTCATGCACACTTGCATTCATGCCTGTGCTGTGTGAATGCACTGTACGCCCTCTGACTGTCCTCTCCACAGAACAGCTTTCTCATCGCTAATTTCAGATGAACTCAGGAGGTGCAGGGATTGTAGCTTGGCTGTCTGCCTGATTTTACCGTTGACATCTCAGCAACAAAGGAGAGTGGATCTCTCTTACACCTCACGTCAGCACACTCCGTCAGTCAGCGTAAACAGACTGCAAACCGCAGTTATACAGTAGAACCCTGCATATGAACCAGGGCTAGAAAGGCACTGACAGAATGAAGATCAGGACGAAAGCATCAGATTGATAAGAACAAAGCGACATGGAGGGCGTGCGCACGAATCCAGGCACTTCATGCATGTAATGAGACAATGAAAAAGACAAATGGATGGAAATGATGCACAAGATCCAGGTGAAAAACTCCACAAATGGAAGCGAAATCCATGACTTTCTGCATCATGCCTTGCCTGCTTACCAAACAGTTGATAAGAGGCTGCCTTCAAATCATCAAGTTTGTTTGCAGTCAGTTTGAAGGACATCATTTGATGCCTGTAGCACTCACACCTTACTGGCTGCTCGCTCCAGATGAGTCTTAGCTTTGCAGACGTCCATCAAAACAGCCGTCTACACTGTGTGTGGAACAGTTTGGGCTTCACTTGCACAAAGCTGTGACTTTGATTTGCACTGGAGGTCTTTTCCTTTGTCTTGTGCTGATGTTGTCCTGATGGCATTAAAGATCTTTTGCGGGTGGCGTGGACACAATGGTACACAACACCTTCATCAAGGCCATAAACCTGCGATAATGCACACTGCTGCTGGTGTGCAGACTTACCTGGAGCACACGTGTTTTGTCACACGTTTCATAAAGCTGGTGTGTTTCCATTAACGCAGGTTAACCCACGCACTGATTGAGAACAGTTTTTAGAATTAGGATTGCAATGCACACCTGCCAGCCAATCAGAAACAGCTGTTTTCCAGCAAACTGCTGATGCTAATGCTATTTTACATTTGGTTAAAATGAAATTAATTTTGTGTCTTTTAAGTATCAATGTTTATGTTGAAGATGTACGTTGTTTTCATCCAAAGCCAAGTTATGTGATCCACTAACGAAGCTTTTAAACTGCTGTTCTGTCACAATAATATAAGATAATAATAAGATAAGATTTACTGTCATGAGCGGCGCACATTGATTGATCACTCCAGGGTTCTATGGGTCTTACTACAATTACTCAATCCTGTGATTTATTTGGTCCGCGCTGATTGGCGGAGGGCTCCTGGAGGTGGGCGGAGCTGCATTTTTGCTCCGTCGCTACCTGTCTGGATGAGTCAGAGTCAGAGGGGTTGGAGGCAGGCAGCTGCTCGAGGTGTGTGTGTGTGTGGGGGGGGTAATCCGCGCTCATTAGCGGAGCCCACAAGTGTTTCTCTGTGGTAATTTGGTCGACCAGAGCAGAGCCTGCAGGGAGAAAAACAGGCAGAGAGAGAGATACACTACCTGATAGGGTGAGCAGCTTCAGGTAAACTGACACTTTTATGGTGTGAATGTGTGCGTAATGTCTGCGTTTGTGTTTATGTGTGCAGACAACCCCACTCAGCACAACAGCGACCTTAAAACCATCCCATAAAATCTCAGGAGCACTACTGTCGCTATGGAGGCTTTGATGTCTGTATTGATAACCAACCCTCAGAACAAACAGCCGAGCCAGCGAGCTGGAATGTCCTGTTTGTCTTATTAATATCACCGTGTCATTACTGACAACCTGAACACATAATTCAGATTTCTAAAAACAGCCGAAGAGTTAAAAACAAAGCTGATCAAAAAGAACATGAAGGAAAAGTGCACAAAGCGCCCAGAGAGAAGATTTAAAAGCCCTAATCGGCTACAAGGCTTCACGATTCAAAACAGTCGAAGCATAGATATGAAATCTTCATTTGACTCGTGATCAGACACTTACGAGGTTTTCACAGCATGTCCAGCTGTGAAACAGCGAGTGAAGCAGGAAGATGGGAAACATTTCGGTCACCTGTTTAACGACAAAAACATGCAATAATTCAGAATATCTAACATTTCACAGAATAATACTGTATATTGAAGTATAGTTCAGGATTATAAGCATCAGGCCACGTTTATGTAGCAGATCGTCTTTTAACTGTTTCCCTCTTGTTAGCTAACAAATGAACGGCAACATTCTATTCCAACATGAACTGACTTCACGCTATTGGACGATTCTACACTAATCAGCTTCCTGAAACGTACTGTCATAAATGCTAGATAAGTATTTTTTTCATTAAGCATATTTCCAGTGCAGCTCTTCACATGAAACCGAGACCACACATTGGATTTAATCAATTAAAGTACACGGACGAAGTCCCGCCTGAACACTGAGAGATTACAGGAAGTGATTTGAAACTGCAAACAAAGGCTTCACTCCCGTTTTTTTCCTGTGTCAGGCCACCACTTTTTATGCATTCAAGTGTTATGAGTTCTTCATCTGTTTGGTTTTATTGAGTTGATACGAACGTGTGATCTCGATTTCACCTGCTTTGGAAATATGTTTAATGAAAACAAACGTTTCCCTGCAGAGACTGAAATGTACAAATGTGAGGTGGAGTGCAGGTGAGAGGAAGACAAGTAAAAACTGAGAAAGAGAAACTTTTTGTGGTTCCAAACCGGTGATCAGGTGTTTATGCATTCCTCGCGTGCGCACACACACACACACACACACACATACACACACACACACATATATCCACAAAATCAGGAAGCAGAGCAGAGGGGGGGTCAAACCACCAGAGGAAGACACTGCTCCAGAAGCCTTTATTAACTCCACTGACAACTTCTGCTTTTAACCACAGCTAGGTCATGTCACACATAGTGAGAAACAGACACGCACACACACACGCACACACACACACACACGCACACACGCACACACACACACACACACACACACACACACACACACACACACACACACACACACACACACACACACACACACACACAGAAGACAAGCACCCTGCCACCAAATTGGACGGTGCCCAAGACTGTTGGTGGCACCTGCATTGTTGTGAGATGTTCCCTCTTATTTAGCCATCGCATCCCTCTCCAAAATAGCTGTGAGCGCCCATACAACACACACACACACACACACACACACACACACACACACACACACACACACACACACACACACACACACACACACACACACACACAGAGGTTTTGGTTGCAGAGTGTGTTCAGCAGGAGACAGTGTGTATTACCTGTTTTAGTTGTGGCCAAGCTCGTTGGGGGGGTTGGGGGGGGGCAGGATTAAGCTGGCTGGCTGTCGTTGTGCCAACACTTAAATCATGTGCACACATGCTAACACCACACACACACACACACACACACACACACACACACACACACACACGTTCACCATTTAAGATGTTCTTTTTGTTCATGCCTGCCTCTGAATTCTTCATAATCCTGCAGCTCCAGATGAAAGTGTGTGTACATGTAGACACCTGTGTGTGTGTGTGTGTGTGTGTGTGTGTGTGTGTGTGTGTGTGTGTGTGTGTGTGTGTGTTACATACATAATGCAAATCATTAAGGTTAGATTTAGCGTTAAGTGGCAAGCGGTGGCTATAGTCATGGTGAGAAGAGGTCTACAAGAAATGAATGCAAGCCTATGTAATGTCCTCAGAAGTGATGGAAACACCACAGTATGTGTGTGTGCTTGTGTGTCAGAGACTTCTTCTGCGTCTTCTGAATTATAGCACATGAATAAGTGAGAAACACACACCTTCTGAGATTAGTCTCTTCAGAAATTGGCTGATGTGTTAAAGTAGCTTTTCTGCGGGCATGCTCAGTATCAGGCAGGCGAAAACAGTGTGTGTGTGTGTGTGTGTGTGTGTGTGTGTGTGTGTGTGTGTGTGTGTGTGTGTGTGTGTGTGTGTGTGTGTGTGTGTGTGTGTGTGTGTGTGAGTGAGAGAGAGAGAGAGAAGGTGAGGGTGTCCAGTTTCCAGTGAACAATGTGAAATTACATATTGTTGCTGGGTTAAGAGGGGTTACAGTTTGCTTAAAGTGGCGTTTTCTGAGCCGTTCGGTTTGCAGCGAAAATGTTTGCCACACATGGAGAATTCAACATACACAAGTGTCTCACACACACACACACACACACACACACACACACACACACACACTGCATGGACTACACACACAGCTCAGACTTCACAGTGGGGTTTTTGTAGTGGTGTAATTTGTTTTATTAAATACAATTACAGCAGCTTGCTTTTTTAACCTGGTCATGGGAGGCTGCAGAGTGTGCGTGTGTGTGTGTGTGTGTGTGTGTGTGTGTGTGTGTGTGTGTGTGTGTACGTGTGTGTTATTTCCTAGAATGCAATTTTCTGAACTGTTACAAAAGGGGTGGACAAAATATTGGAAACACTCTGCACTCCAGAGGTGGATTTATTGCAGGGCTGTTGTATCAGACTGCATTCATGTCAGCGAGGTGCCCCTAATAAACAGCATGTGATCTGTGTGTGTGTGTGTGTGTGTGTGTGTGTGTGTGTGTGGTGTGTGCCTCTGTGGTCAGTAAGGTGATCTGAGGGCCACGGTTAAAAACACAAACACACGAAAGCAAAGTGCAGAGTCAACACAACAGCTGCAGACGGCCGCATTGTTTGTGAAGAAAAGCCGACGCTGTTGAATTAAGGCAGAAAAAAAACAGCATGGCTTAATTACTGTCGCATAATACCAATTATTTTGTCTCCACACTCTTATCTTAATTACTTCAAAAGACCAACTTCAATTAGGACGTGAAAACTGCATCTAGAACTGGCAGTCCAATCCCCGGCTCCCCACGGAGGCAACGTCACTCAATTACACACACACACACACACACACACACACACACACACATGCACATGCAATTACTCTCACACAAGCTGAATCTTACCAACAAATTTGCTGATAATTAATTGACATGCCAGGCATAATATTCAGCATAAATAAATGAGCATTGTTCTGAAAACGAAGATGAAAGCGTAGCAATTAATTCCCTGAATCAGTACAGAGCGAACCCGTCGCTGTCCAAATCATTTCATGTGTGCGAGATTCCAGCGAAATGTCAGCGATTCATCTAATCGCCGGGCTCGAATTAGAACGATGTGCGCTTCCACGTTTTAGATGTAAAACCAGGTCGTTCCAGACCCCTAAGTGGAGGAAGAGGAGCCAGCTAATAATAGATTGGCTTGAATTCTACCCACGTGGGCTTACATTCAGGCCTCTTCTTCATCTCTGGTCGCTCACTTAAACCCCTTCAAAGGTACGGATTCTTTAGGTAATACACCCAGTGGACGGTTAGAAAAGAGTTTCATCCTGCTGACAGTTACGGTGGATTAAATCCTTTACGTAACAACGCTGATTTCTGGTAGCTGGCTTTAAAACTTTAGGCGCCAAAACCGTTCCTGGACCTCAACCCATAGAGTCATCAATAATGATTAAAATCACTAACAAACTGCCATGTGCTTTTCAGCTCTGTAGCCCCCCGTTAGCACCTCCCTCACATGCTATGGAAACAGGCGGAGTGCTCTTTGCTAGTTCCAGTAACCTCTCAATCAAGATGGACTATGCCAGAGGTTTAATGATGTAAATATCTGCTATAATATCATCACATTGTGTGCAACACAGACTGTTGTCCGATGCTAATTCGCACATCAGTGGGCTGGAAAATCCCTGTCAACCACACAACATCATCCTCATCATTGTGTACTTTTTTGGTTGGGTCAGCTCACTGAAACCAGGCTGTGACAGTGTAGATGATTAAAAACTGACCTTTCAGACTGGGGACCTTATAGTTGATCATCCAGTGTCAAAATCCTCCATCTTTCTTTCAAGAAATGTGTGCCTCTGTTGACTGCTGCTCCAGAAATATACAAAAAGTGGTTGTTTTTACATGATCTATGTTTGAAAAGTTGCTGCCTCTGCCATCTTTGATCCATCTAACGGACGTAGAGGAGCACATCAACACCTGCCGTCCACACACCTGAAGAGCTGACGTGTTTACTGTATCCGAACAGTGCCTGAACCAACAGGCATGTCTGAGCTTCCTTTAGACCTGGACAAGCTGTTGACACAGCGTTGTCTCATCCTCTAAAAGACCCTTTAGTGTCGGCTAAGAGCCAGCTGAGAGGGGTAAAGTGCAGTGTGTGTGTTTGTGTGTGTGTGTGGGGGGGGGGGGGGGGTGGGAGTGGGGTGATACTCAGGGTGTGTTTGTGAAGAGATGAAAGGTAATGCGGACCACTGGGTCACATGTCTGGCTGCATGATGAAGAGCTGTTACCGTCCCAAACCTGGACGGGTGGGGGAGGAGGGTGGGCTCCATGTCGGAGAGACTCTTTTGGTGGGTGGGTGAGGCGGTTGGTGGGAGGTGGAGGGGTGTTCTTGTCCCTGACCCATGTCTAAGTGGCGCTGCAATGTTTACTGTGAGGAAGGAAGCTGTCAACTGTGTTTGCTCCCATCTCAGCGAGACGGGGCAACTCCTCACCCCCCCCAACTTACAGAGACGGAGAGGGAGCAATGTGCAGTACTTTTCTGAGGACAGGAAATCAAAAGCAAGAGAAGGAGTGACTCCATTCGGTCTGCACTGGTGCGTCTGTGGGAGCGTATGTCGGGCTGGAGCGACGGGCCTCCCCTGCAAGGGCCCGGAGGTGATTGACAGGCCTTTCTACTTGAGGTATAGAGTTTCCCCCTGGTGTAAAGTCCCTGTGGCTCTCCTCCAAAGGGTGACTGCATTCCTGACCAGGTCATGAACTGACCACCTTTACCGCCACCACCCCCCACGACCACCGTAAACCTCACGAAATCCCCCCCACCTGAGCTGCAGGGTGACCCCAAATTGAGGCAGCACTCGACTGCGTGCTTCACCCTGCAGTGGAGAAAACTCTGCAGGACTCAGGTCAGTAAGAAGTCATTCGGCCATCATGGCTGAGTTTCAGGACTGGAGCGAGTCTCTGCTAGCTCGAGCTGTGTGGCGTCAATACTCTGCATCAGTGACAACATTTTTATTAGCGTATTTTGATGCACACTTGCAGGTATCACGTTAGAAAAGGTTAATGGGATCAAAAGAGAAAATTTTTTTTTTGCCTTTTTTCCAAAAACAGTCGATGTGCCTTATGGGAGACGGAAGCACCTTTTTGGAAATTTTATATCCAAAAGGTCAAAGGTCAGCTTCTCTGTGATGTCATAATGTTGTGCAGAAACACTTTTTTTTAAACACTGACATTAATCTTGGGCGTCCTTCCTGAATCTGCGCTGACTGTTAAGATCTTCTGCCGGGTTGAACGTGTGTGTGAAGCATCCATGTTTTGCAGTTTGTTGCTTCTTTGCCGCCATTTTTGAAGTAGTCCAACACAAGCTGATTGGTTCTGCTGATCTTCAGGTGCTTGTCGTCTCACCGTGTGATGAAGCTCTCTGTCAGTCCTCTGTGAAAATATATTGATAACTACCTTCTTAGTACCTTTTCTTGAATTCCTTCAAAGCTGTCTAATTTGAGTCTGGACAGACGAGGATGTAAATTCATCTTGACTGGCAGATAACTGTGAGGTGGTAGTTCCAGTCTTTCATTGGATCTTCCTTGACCACATTTTTCAAACTTGACACCCAAAGTTTGTGACGCAGCCTTTCTCTTTGTAATCCCCAACGGCGAGATGAGATCACCCTGACGACATCGCCGTGACATCACCGGGGTTGTTTTCTTAGTCTTGACAGAGCTTGTCCACGACCGCAGAAGCCGTTACGCAAGCGCTGAGCTGTACTCTCCGTGATCGGTGAACCTTTTTTGTGGTTAATCGATGGCTCCTTTAAGAACTGAGATGCAGTTGTTGTCTGGTTTTGATCATTGCATTAATTTACTGCTCCGAGTATTGGCAGGTTGTCATTTCTTATGTTTACATTTAGATCACAGACTTTCCCTCATTCAGCGCTGCATCCAGTGTTGGCTGCAGACTTTACACTTGAAGCTCCACACAGTCCTCTCTGCCCTTATGTTACTACCACTTACCATATAACATAACACGTCGGTCCCTATAGACTCATTGTCTCTGTAGCTATTGTTGTGCCTGTGGGTGGGGTGGCGAGATGGATTAATGCTTCGTTGTTGTTTATTCAATCTTTTTTTTTTCTACCCTGGCAACGTCTCTGAGCCTCTAACTGCTTCGTTTCTTCTCAACCCTCCCATGCTGCCACACACACACACACACACACACACACACACACACACACACACACACACACACGTAGATACAGCCCAACCCCAGCACCCTTCAGGCCTACCTCTGGGGCCCGAGTGTGATGAGCTGCGCCCATCCCTGCTGCCTGTACTCTCCATCTCTATCTCGACCCCAGCAGAAAGCCAGGGAAATTACGCGCCTTTTCCTGGAATGTGATTAGATTCCTGATGTTGGCAGCCACACATCTCTGTTTTTTAATTGGGTTCCGAGGCGCGACGAGATTAGCCTCGTGACATCATTGATGGTCTGTTTGTGTGTGTGTGTGTGTGTGTGTGTGTGTGTGTGTGTGGGGAGGTTGGTGGTGTCTGCTGATAAGAGGTGGTAAGGGGGTGTCAGGGGTTTTTGTGGGTGAATTCCCCACTCCCCAATGGATGACGCTTACTAATATGTGTGTGTATGAGTGTTTCTTTTCTGTGCATGTGTGTGTATGAGCACGCACATACGCACAGGGCGGTATTTATTCGCTTTTGTTTGTGTGCACGCTTGCCATGTTATAGTGTTTTTTGTGTAAAACGTTCATGCAGCGTTAGTCACATCTCTAGAAACGATTGATAAACGTGTCATCGCTCTCTGCCATCACATTTATCTACAATACTCAATAAAATCTACAGTAAGAAAAGACACTATAGGTGTTATGTTACATAGCTGCAATCTCTATCTGCGTGCCGTTGTTATATTATGAACCCAAATCTTAAAACCAGACCTCTCATCTTCAGGAAAATGACTCCATATATTCATATTGATTGTATTTTTCATGGCAGCGTTTTTAGTTTCATGCCAAACACTGTGTTCAGGCAAATTTCTCCAAAGAAAATATAGCTTCAGCTGGCTGAGTTCACTGACCTTTGAGCCAATCAGAAGCTGGTAATGTGTTTGTAAAGAGTTACCTGGCAGGTTTGAATCCTGACCACAGCATTTCTGCCGTCTGAGCTTTTTTAAAATCTTAACCGGAGGCAAGATTTGGAATCAAAGTCCAGCAGGTTACTTTACAACGAACACATGAGAGGGGGCTTTTTAGCGAGTTTAGGGTTCAACATGAGCCAAAATGACTGAAGGAACTGCTGACTAATGAAAGGAAAAACAGATTCTGAGTCAGCGACCAAGAGAATTGTACCTTGATCAATCTGATTTAAAGGAATATTCTGATTTGTGGCAACTTGGGCCTCAAGAAATGAACATTTTGGGTGCCCTCACCTTTGGTTTCACCTCCAAATGAAATGGTTTGAATCCGAAGTTATTGTCTGATTATGTGAAAAACTGTGTTGCTTGCTACGTCAGTTCTATCTGTGCGACAGTGTCCCAGATCTCAGCAAAAATTCGGAAAATAAGACCCAAATGGTAAGAAGCCAGAGGCTTCAGTGTCGTGTGTTATGCCAATAAAGTCTCCACTGAGTCATTTTTATTCAAATGTTACACTCATGATGTCGTGCTACCTGTTTACTGCACAGGTGCCTCCTGATTATCACATGATTTCCACAAAACTGCTGAAACTTTCACACACATCCACATCTGAAGGTCACGGACAGTGTGAATGGCTGTGGGGGGGGTCGTGGGTGTAAAGGTCTCCCACTCCTCGCCTCCTCACCCCGCCATTAGCTCGCATCCCCTCCTCCCCGGGCCAGAGAACAATCATCCTGGCGTCTGATACTTCCTGCCCGGCAATAATTACCCCACCTAATTAAAACTTAATTGCTGGCCTCTCCGACCGCCATCTTAAATGAGCAATGGGAGCCGGGGCGGGGGCGTAAGCCTGCTGGGATGTTTGTGTGGATGGCAAATTGGTTTATCCCTATCAGATTCCTCAGTCCCTGGCCCGGCGCACGCTACTGCACCGCTCTACTGCCCAGAAACAGAAAGAAAGGGAGAAGGCTTAATGTGATGGAGGCCAGACAAGGCCTAATGAGATCTACTTTTTTTTCGGGCTTCTTTAAACCACACTTTCATTCACAGTTTCGATTAGTTGGCTTAAAGGAACATGCCGAGGCCCGTCTGGGCAGGTTTTCTGGAGAGAGTGATGAAAAGTTTGCCTTATGAGAAGAGAAAGAAAAGGCTTTGGGGTCTGGGGGGTGGGGGTTTAGAGAGGGGGACGTGGAGATAAGGAAGTTAGGATTCATGGCCCCGCTGCAAAATCATCAGGGGTAAATGAAAGAGGAAATGCTGCGTTAATCGTTATGGATTCTCATAATTGTTACGATTAAATTTCATAATTGACTAATGGCCAGCTGCGGCTTACATTACACGCAGGATAAATACATCACATTAAACATGCAAGCTGAGAGGAGATGAGCAGAGATGGATGGATAGATAGGACAGGATGGATGGACGGACGGACGGACGGACGGATGAAAAGCTGGAGGCGGCTTGGCGGGACATGAGTGAGAGCAACAAAGGTAAAAGGTATGAGAGTGATGGAGAGGGAAAAAAAATCAGTGTGGAGATAGAGGAAGCGATGGGGAGAAAAAGATGGAGATGTGGAAGGAGAGGGAAGCTAGATTCATGGCCTGCGGGCGGTATTAGGCTGGGTGCCAGGGTGTGTGTTTTTCCATGTGTGCGCTCTCCGCCACACTCCCTTCCTCCTATGAACTCCGATTTCCCTAAACCCCATCTCGCGCTCTCGCCATCCTTCACTCTTGAACTCTCTCCGCTTTTGCCTTCCTTTCTTCATCTCCATCCCAGGGAAACAAGCGAAAGGCAGTTGCGATGAGCAGATAGCAAGTGTGTGTGGGGGGGGGGGGGGGGGGGTAGGGCGACGCAAGGAGGGGAGGAGGTGGAGGTACGGAGGGAAGGAGAAAGTTGGAGGGTGATTAGAGAGAGATGACAGGTGACATCCATAAAGGGATTACGGAGCGGGCCTCAAAGACAGGGCCCTAATCCTGGCTTTGTACAGGCACAGATAAACAGCTCCACTGATGGCTTGCTCTCTTAAAAAGTGAACATGAGCTACACAAATAACTTCCTAATTCCCCCTTTGTAGAAGTGAGTGCACGCTACAACACAAATAAGTTCCCTAATTCTTCCTTTGTACAAGTGAGCCCGAGAAGCACAAAATAACTTGCTCTCGAGGTGTTTGTGAACAGGATGCTCGGTGAGAGGCGAGAGGGACTGTGGGTGTTTGTGTGCCGGCAGGGTGGCGGGTGGGGGGGCCCAGGGTGTAGATACGTGTCTTGGAAATGTGCGATTGTAGCTCGGTGGCGTGCCGCTGTTGTGACTTTTGAACCATTTACGCGCAGAAACGCTCAGGAATGAGAATTAAAGAGGAAATACACTTATTTTCTAGCATCTGGGAGCACGCGCGCACACACGGTGTCAGTTTGTGGTCTAATTAAGCGTTACCTTAAAGACACACACACCGCACACACCTGTGCTGCACAGACAGGAAAGACCACCAACTGAAAGTCTGGTTTCCCATGTAGGAGCGTGTGTGTGTGCGTGTGTGTTCTTATATGTGCCTGAGCTCAGCGGACTGTCAATATTTGTCTATTTTACCAACAATCCCAAGAGGCGGCGGAGTTAATACGCGTTCATGTGCTGCTGTTCGCTGCTGCTTCTGCCTTTTTACAGACTTTAAACTCAATGAATCCAGTCAACACGTCATTTTTTATCATGAAATCATTGTCAGATTAATGATTTGGTCGATTACTACACATAAAGTGGAAGTTTCTGTCTCCCACCATTGGTGTTAAAATGCTTAAGTTCCTCAAAATTAAAACCACATGTCCCATAAAGCTTCCTGTCACAAACAGCACTTTAAGGTGAGAAGTTTTTTTCTTCTTTCCAAACATCTGAAAACTGATGCAAGCTCTTAAATCAGAAACTTTTACAGCCCTCTGTGTCGAGCACTGCTTCATCTGAAATCATTGGTAACAGGTGATTGGGTACGATTGGGTACTTGTTAGCATGCTAGCATGCTAACTGCACGCCTGTAGACCGTGGATCAAAGAGTAGTCGTCAGTTTTACATATGAGGCCCAAGGAGGACTTCCAGGTGCTGCCACATGACCTGTTCTCCTGATACTTATTTAGGCATCGTCCCTCATTGTTTAGCAGCCAGAGCAACGTGGGCATTGGTATCACATAAACCAATCACATCCATTACCAGTAGATGACGTGTTAACTGGGACAAAGTATGCATGAGCTTGAGATGTGCAATGAGCTTTACAGCCTCGCGGGGCTGCTCGCTCGGCTTTGGGCTTTTAGCCTCGTTTAGGGACTGCAAGAGGCCCAGCGCGACCATAGTTTGTTATTTTTAGACGCTGACACAGTTCACAAGCACTTTAACACTGGTCGTAGAAGGTTAAGAGTGTGTGTTACTCATTCACCGTCCCCGCCCATATTTTCCTGTCAAGTGAATCCAGCCTCACAGGGTCAGACCGATTTTAGTTAACAGATTTTGATTAGCGGGCCACCTATCAGTCTGGCTTTGATAGCTGCACGGCTCCCTCTGGCCTTCTCTTTCTTCCTTTAAATATGCACGGTCAAATCTCTATCTGCTATTTCACACTGCGCCTTTCATCACTCTCCATTACCTAGTAATGAATAGATCCTTGCTCTTTCTTCTTTCCCCTTTCTGTTTGACTTCATGCAAATTCGGCCGCGGTCTCCCCGCCGCCGACACATCGCCGGTGACTTTGTGAGGAATAAAAGTAAAGCAGAGCAGAAGGGGACGTCTGGCTAATGACTTCATTTTCTCTTTCATGGCGCTTTCAGTGCGTCTGCAGAGGGATTCCTCCCCTAAAGCAGCGAGCCGGTGACACAGATGCTACAATGTGAAATGCACAGGCTAAAAGCAGCTCGACGAGATGTGTGGGATTGATGCAGAAGCAGGTCAAGCATTGATTGGACGGCTATTTTGAGGATTGTCAAACGCATTGATACTGAGAGAAGTTGAGTGTGGGTGTGACCGCGGAAAGGCGGAAAAATAAGCAAACGGCGGCTGCAGACGCATAAACACACACGTCTCCGTCACACTCTGGCGTTACACACTCGTACACACACCTCAGCCCCCTCTAATAATCCGCTAATCCTGTTTATCATCAGCCAGCTCTTCTTAGTGCGAGCGATACATGAGAGAAATCACACTCACAAACACACTCCAATGTGCAGAGCTGAGATACAGTATAAATACACACATCTCTATTTCTTGATTTCTTCCTCAATCTTCACTCCGTTTTGCTATTTTGCTCTCCGCTCTGTTATGCATCAGCTATGCAGTTACACATCACAATCCCACATCAATGCCCAGCCTCTCAGAAATACGAGTGTTTGCCTCTTGCTTCTGTGTCTGAAGAGTTTCACTAAGCTGCCGAGAGCTCACTTCTTCGCTCTCCTCATTGCTTTTTAACTCCACACGCACACACAAAAACTGAGATACTTCCTCGTGGGACGCTGCAAGTAAATTTGGCCCTTAACTACGGCTGAACTTTTTTTCCTTCCAAAAGAAAAGCACATTTTCTTCGATATCCCAGTCTGAAAATAGGAATATAGGGTATAATCACAGATGATCCTGCCTTGGCTACCTAAGAAGGCAATAAATCTATATTTTTCATATTTCTCTTTTGGGATGCTGATTCTAGTAAGAGCTAAGTAAGTTGTAAATATAGCCATAATCGCCGTTTCTCATTTCATAAGGTAATCTTCGGCGCTTAAGGGGTCATTGGAGGAATTGCTATTTGGCTGTTGAGAAGCACAGAGCAGGTTTACTCAAGCCTAGTATTGTGTGACTCTTGCATGGCGTATCTTTGAAGGGAAAGGGAGAGTGAGGAGGCGGGTGAGGAGGACAAGGATAGAGGAGGGAAACGCCTCAGTTTCACAAAGGCGAAAAGTAATTCAACACGGCATGAGTCTGTTCTGACGGCAGCGCTCTGCGAGTTTCAGCTTCGTGACCCACAGAACTTTAAAGAAGTGCAGCCGCAGAGTTTGGGTTGACATCTGAAACAAAATCCGATGTCAAATTTTCAAGTTGGAGTGCTAAGCCGGCGGTTTTCCATGTGCAGCGATGCATGGCGGAGGGAGAAACACATCAAAGAGCTAATGACAGCGTGCAGGCTGCTGCACAGGTTTGGAAAGTCTGAAAAACGTTGAAATTATCTACGAGTAACAAGTTTAAGAGGCTGTATGAGAGGAGCTAATGCTAACATGAGCATGCTCACATGCTAGCAGTGACAATGTCAGCATGCTGCTGTTTAGCAGGTATGCTGTTTATCATGCTAACCGTGTTAGCATGCTAATATTTGCTGATTTGCCTTAAGTAATGGAGATTACTTAGGGCATTGATTTGGCTGCAAACTTAAGTTGTTCTGGTGTGGGATCAATAAAGTCTTATCTTATCTTATCTTATCTTATCTTATCTTATCTTATCTTATCTTATCTTATCTTATCTTATCTTATCTTATCTTATCTTATCTTATCTTATCTTATCTTATCTAATCACCAAAGTTGTCCTGAGGGTCACATATGTGTAGCACATTTTATTCATCTAAAAATTAGAAATGTCGACCTCATGGTGGGGCGGGTCGGGGGATAAAGTCAGAGGGACTCGTCCTCTGGGGAGCGTGAATGTTGTCTGATGGTTGATAAGATATTTCTGGAGCTGTGGCTCACTGACAGACCTCATTGCGGCTGACAGATGCAGCTTTGAGCGTGAGCCAAACGTTGAACTCTAGCACCAAAGCTAAATGCAGAAAATTCCACCCTGAAATGGAGAGTGTGTAAGTTTTCACTGAGTCATTTACACCAAGTCCCTGTCAGATCGTCCACGATTAAAACATCTGCGCTCGGTTCCGCCCCTCTAATTAATGTGAGTGATGTCTTGGCAGCGGGTGAGCTGTTTAGTCACTTATCTGTCGCCACCATCAACACCTACTTCATGACAAATTACATCCACAACTTGACCAGGATAGATGGAGCTGGAGATAGAACTGCCTGCGGAGCCTTGCAGCGTTTGCAAAGGAAGAAGATTGGAAAGAGACGAACGCATCAGCCGTTTGGTTCTAATGTGTTTTCTCTTAAAAGCGTGACACTTTGATGTCAGTCCAAGTGCGCTCGGAGGCCAAAGAGGCCTCGGGGAGGCGGAGAGGTCTGGTCACTCAGGGCTACCTTTAAACACCGGGGGGCCGTTCCATTTCCTGAGTCCAGGAAGCCCACTTTTGAGGAAGCTCCGTGGGTTCGATTTCTCTCATTTCCTCCTCTGACACCGTTCCTGGTTGGAGTGCAGGAATGCAGCCGTGGAAGCACCTCGGCGGCATCCTGTGGACATTTCCTGACTCCACGAAAATAAGACATCGGCACAGCAGAGCGGGATTGATTCATTTATTGTGACTGGAACCTCGAGGTGAGAGGCGAAGTGCTTCACAATCAGCATGTGTACTCACTCGCAATTATGCTTCTCAGATACTTTCTAAACTTTAATAAGTGAAAAAGAGAAGGCAATACGGTGTTAAATACAGCACATGGACCATCTAAGCTGACATAACCCTATTATACACACACACACACACACACACACACACACACACACACACACACACAAACTGTCACACACACATTGAAGGACACACACACACATGCACACGCACAGTAATTTCCTCAGATGGCCTGTAATCTTGCAGGCCTCCATCTCGGCGGCTTAGCCCAGTGGACTGGGGCAGCCGCTGCCAGCTTTCTACCCAGGGCGGGGGGCCCGAAGGGGGGGGGCACAGGGGAGCCGCAGGGCCTGGAGGAGCCCCACATGGATTGTATTTGGGAGCCTGAGGCATGAAATGGAATAGGTTTAATCTGTTATCACCTGCAGGGGAGCGTCGGGGCCAGCCACTGACAGATATAGCGGTAGAGGTGGTGGCGGTGGTGTTGGGAGGGAGGGGGTCGCAGCACCTCAGTCCCCGCTGGTAAATGAAATATCAGCCACTACAGGCGGAGAGTGATATTAGTTTAATTTCTCTGAAGCTCACTTCTTCTGCCTCCCTGCCCGCCGCGCTCCTCTCCATCAGCATCTCCCTCTGCTCCACCTTCAAGGTTCAACAGTCGACTGTGAGGATTCAGCCTCGCCACATGAGCCGTGTAAATGCCAGAAATGTGTCTTTTTGTCCAGAGCATGTCAAGTTGTTTGTGGTATCTTTGTAATATCAAACCACCACTGATGACATTTTTTGATTTTTTTTTTACTGTTGGACAGAGCCAGGCTAGCAGTTTCCCCCTGTTTCCAGTCTTTATGCTAAGCTAAGCTAAGCTAAGTATCAATCTCATCTAACCCTTCCTGTAACTGAAATTTGATTCGTAGTCTGGCATGAAATCACAGCAATACACAGATTTCAGTGAGCCAAACTGATGTTTCATCAAATATGATATGAAATATAAAAATATCAACAAATACAAAATACACAACTAAAAAAGACTCATGCTAAGCTAAATAAAGTACAGTTTTAGGTGACAAAAGAAGGGTTGGGACCACCATAAAGGGTTATATGACATAATGAACAGAATATGAAAGAAAATGTATATTTAGAATGATAAATAGAAAGAAATAGATATATAAAAATGCTTATATTTCTGTTTTCCTGTAAGTTACTGGAGTGCTTTACTTTTCCAGGATTCTAGAAATAATTCAAATAATCCTGAGAAATAAAACACACACAGATACAAAAGTGAAGGATCACGTCGTTCATTTGAAGTGGTCACAAGGCGAAAATGCCGGAACCCGCTGGTCGAACAGGCCTGTTTTTGTTTTGAGCATCCTGTAGCAGCAGGATGCGGAAAGGAGTCTGAACTTTTTACAGTGTGTGATGAGAACAGCTAAGAATGAGGTGGGACTTACCGAAAAGGCTGCAAATTTAAAGCAATCACAGTTACAGATTTTTAAAGGCAGCAGCTCTCGCCCCGAGCGAGCACAGGTTTGAGAAAAATACGACCAGCTTGCCGTCGTTTGACGACGCTGACATCTCAACCACAACTTCCTGTGAAGGAATGAGAGAGAGAGAGAGAGAGAGAGAGAGAGAGAGAGAGAGAGGTCTGGTTCGACACTCAGGGGGCGTTGGAGAGGTTGAAGCGTTTGTTGAAAGCCGCTTTCACACCCCTTGAAGTGGCTCGCCGTCTCTGCTACTGTACTGAGAAGAAGACACGGAGGGTAGGAGTGGGTGAAGGTTATGAGGTAGAAATCGGCAACCGTGGGAGGGAGAAAATGTTGGGAAATTGTGGCATAATAACTACCTGTAACAGAGGAAGCTTCATCTTCATCACATTAACCTCTGCGTGAGTCTCAACCTGCAGCTCTTCGGGACGCGTCAAATCATTTAGGATGTCAGTGCTCTATTTTTTGCTCCGCGAGACAATAAACCACATCCCCTTTTAATAATGTATTCATGCCTTTCCTGCTTGGTATCTCTATAGGAGGTGATGTTGTTGTGGGCTGTTTGTTTGTTATGGTAAAATTGTGTGCAGCCTGGCAGATTGTACCAGTGGAAGTGGTGTATTCACTCCTTTTTTTGAGAAAGAGAGAGAGGCAAGTCATTTTTCGGTTTAAGCTGACATAGCGCTAAAAATAGGTGTGGTTGGGAGGTTGATATTCTCACCTACGCATATTTACAGACTCCTACTCCTTACCCACACACACACACAGATACAGTACATTCACACAAACTGCTCCACTTTGCCGACAGCCCACGCGACCCAAACAGATGTGCCGCACAAGACAGAAAATATTCCATTTCACACGTTTTTGCTCGAGTTTATTGTTGCTGAGTATCACCAGCAAGCCTGTAAGGGTTCGTGACACCCAGAAAAAGTCAGTTTCTCACTCAAGTCGGGGTGAAAAATACACTCAGCTGCAGCTCGCTCCAAACATGACACAAAACACACACAGCATCCACACAGTGTGTGCTGTCAGGAGCACAAGAGGAAGCGGTGGTCAACCAGTGCTTGGCAGGTGTAAATAACACCCCTTCACACACACACACACACACACACACACACACACACACACACACACACACACACACACACATACACCATCACTGGCAGTGTCTCCGTCATGCATTTACCAGCCCCGGTGAAGGGGAAAAGGCAGCTGAGAGCAGACGCCCCACGCCCGGCTACGTCTTCACATGGCGGGGAGGCGAAGCTAACAGAGCGGCCTTCGCCTGCATCACCACATTGCTATGTGGCCACAGCACAGCAGGTTCACTATTGTGATTGCAATCAAGCATCCCCAGACTACTATCACAACCAGCTAATTACAGGATTAGGTGATCAAACAAGGCTCCTCCAACAGCAGCGCCAGCCGCACTGCGTATTTTGGCATGTGTCACTGTGTACCTGTCAGTCCCGCCGAGCGAAGTGCAAACAGCTGCAGATTCTGGGGAAAAAAACACGGAAAGATAATAATATAATCAACTGTAATGTGGCTTACTTCCTGTATGACAACTTCCACAGAAATGCCCTTCAGTTAACTGTTTATTTTGCGTTAGCACAGAAGGTCTGCAGAGCATTGTTTCTTCAGTCAGGAGCTATTTGTCACCCTGCGGCGATGACGCATGAGTGACATGTCTTGCTCAACGGCTGTCCAATGCATTAGTAATGAACCGCGGAGAGGACTGAGGAGGACAGGTAATGAGGACAGAGAGGGAGGAGTGTGGGTTATGGAGGGCAGGGCCGCTCTTACTGTATGACTTACTGTAGCTGACTTGTGTTACAGTAGCATGATGCCGTATCAGCTCTCAGGCTATCTCCATCCAGATCGTATGAGGAAACCCCGACCAAGAACAACAAGATTAGGCGGTAATCAGATGTGATGTGATACTCTGTACACTTCACTGAGGAGCCAGAATGCAGACAGGTTGTTTTGAATAGAGGCAAGAATGTAGGAGCAGGTAGACAGACTGTGTCCTGCAGCCATGCAGACAGATCTGCCTCTGTGGGGACAAAGAAGAGACACTTATAGGTGAAGAATTGCGGTTTGTCTTGTGAAAAATAGCTTCTAAACATCTATTTTTCACGAGTTTAGACAGATCTGTCTTCAGCTTTGTGACATTTAACATAATCCAGTGTTTTAAATGGTTCATTTATATTAAGAAGTTTGATACTTTTCATGCAATTTTCTCAACCTCATGAAGGCAAACTTTTGCCAGTTTTGTATACAAAGTATATGTTCACCCAAACAACTGGTTTTTATCCTGTTTTCAGACAAGAAAAATCCCAAATTTAACCTGATTTTCACCCACATTTATGTCCCAGTGCATTCAAAATATATACATACTGCTGCAGAAGGCACTGACAATCACATTTCTTTTCATCCTTTTCTGAAAACCTTTTTCTGTTGTTTTTAATAATAAATTCAGAATAGTCCTGTATTTTTGTTTTCTGCACTTTAAATGGAAAATAAAAGTAGTATATTTGACAGATTTAACGTGTATTTCAGGAAGTCTTCTGCCACATTCCTGAAAACTACACAGTAACTTAAGCTGTTCACAAGTAGATTCAGTGAAAATGTTGCCTGACGAAGTGTGTGAAAATTCCCATGTATGTGTGCTAAAAGAGAAAGTGCATGAACCTGCACACCTACATGCCAGGTGTGCACTCTGCACAATGAGCCTCCCCTTCTGTAAACGAACACCTCCCGCCGCCTTTTTGTTTTTGTGCATGGAGTTCTCCATTTGTTTAAAAGCAAAACTCTTTGTGACCACTTCCTCGATGCTGGTCCAAGCACTGCTCTGAAAATGCCACCGAATGATGAATGTCCCCATTCCCCCGCCATGACATCATGACAGTAGCGCAGAGTCCGGGCTGGTGTGCAGCGCGCCGCTGTCTGACTTGAATTCGGTGCAGACGCACAGTTGCACACGTGGATTTTTGCACCCACAGACCTGCACAACGTGTTCGCACATCATCTGTCCCGAGCCTCAGCGGGGTGACAGTGAGGAGATGGAAAATATGCTAGCTTGTTAGCATGCGTGTGTGACAGCTCAGCCATGAGGGCAGGCTGCTGATGAGAGCCTTTCTCAGCAGCTCTTGCCCGGCTCTGTTTGGAGTGTAAACATGTCACAAAGTGTGAGAAAGCCTCAGTGTGTGAGACGGCGACGGGCTCCTTTGTTTTGGTTCTCAGGGTAATAATAGCTGATGATGAGCCAGGTTAACTTTAGTCGGTTTGCGGGTGTGCAGGTGGTTACAGATGGGGGTTGGCAAAGTGAAAACTGTGAAACTGGTCGGCATTTTGCCAGAGCAAGCAACACGAGAGAGCCGTCTTTTCAAAGTAAAAACTCCGCTGAGTTCTCAGAAATGAACCAACGACAAAAATAGACGTCACTCAGGACTTTTATCAAAATGAATTCCACATTTTCCATCATCAAACTGAGACGGCGCTAAAACCAGATAAAGATAATGCACTTTTACGCCTGAAATATTATAGTTGCATTCAAGGAAAATGTGAAAAAATGATCACGCCCTCTCTGAAAGCAACACCAGCTGATAAGGCCTCAGTCTGCAGCCCTTCTCTAGATCGAGCCCATCAAACCTCTATAACGTTCACGATATATAATCACACAGTGACATAATCTCATTATGTCATGGTACATTACTAAACCTCGTTAGACCATTAGCTCCTAGCCGCCGTAGAGATTAGTCATGGCAGGCCCCGCCCTTTCCTGTACTCCCACTCACTCAGAGAGGAAGCAGGAAGCCGCTCGCATGTCAGTCATCCCCGGACAGGAAGTGCCTGGGAGATGGCCACCCTTTAATGCTGCAATTATTGTAACTATTGTTTGGATTGATAATCACGCTCATTACAGAGAGATGGAGGAGGGGGAAGGAAGGAAGCTGGAAGCTCTTAGGCTACTTGTCTGAGGCCACGGTTTGTTCCGCGGAGGTCTGACGGATGGGGTGAAGGGAGGGAACGCGGGGCTCCGGAGGGATGTGTTGCCGCTCGGGTGCATGGGAAAGCTTGTTTGTTCGAAGAGTTTGCATTTGATCTGGGTTTCTCAGAGCAATTATCTGGGCTGGTGCTTCCAGGGAGAGGAGCGATTAACACAAGCTAGGGGTCAGGATAGGACAACGCTCGGGCCGACTGCAGAGAGACTGTATATTCTGTGAAAAGAGGATATTTAGATGTGGATTTTTCACCCCGCTGCACATATGTGTCAGCTGCAGTAACTGACTAATTTACATATTTAGACTTCACATTCTGCATGAGATAAGATCATAAAATAAACTCTGACAAACAGCTAAATAACAGTTTTACTGTTTTCACAACTACATTTCTTTCCCCTCCTTTTTGTCTTCCTTCAAACTGCCCTTGTCTCCTGTTGTTTCCTTTCTTCTTCCCTTCTTTCCTTCCTCCTTTGCTTCCTCATCAGCTTCTGTTCTTCTTGCTTTCTTATGTCCTTCCATCTAATTTAAATAAAAAAATACTTCAACTGATGTGAAAGCATGAAAAGCCCCAAACTAAACTCTGCTTTTCTTCACAGTGAGTGCATTTATGTTTGCTTTTACACGTTTTGTTCCTCCCATTTTTAAAGTAAAAATTTAATTCCAGGACTTTTTAACTTTGTACATTACACTTATTATTTATTTCCACTGATTATGCCTCATTAAAAGAATAGTCTGACAGTTTGGAAAATATGCTTATTTACTTTCTCGTAGATGTGAATGTCATTTCCTCTCAAATACCTTCAAGGTAAATATAAAGCTGTCGCCAGCAGCTCTTTAGCTTAGCTTAGCATAAAGACTGGAAACAGGTGGAAGCAGCTAGCCTGGATCTGTCTAAACTGTACATAATGTGCCTACAAGCAGCAAAAAAATCCACTAAGTAATATGTTATATGTCATTTAATATGTACAAAAAGTGAAGAGCAAAAATGGCAACTTGAGGTTTTATAGGATAAAGTGACTATTTGAGCGAGCTAAGCTAAGCTGACATGTAGCTTAATATTTACTGCTCAGACATGAGACATCTAACCATATAAAAGTCTATTTTTATATGGAACTTTTCCTTTAAGTTAATAATAATAGACATTGATTTTTCATCAACATGTCTTTATATCTAAACAGCTGAAAAGTTTGATTTCCATTGACGTTACTGAAGTTAAAATAAATCTGCTGCGACTATCGGTTTCACTGACATGAACGGTGGTCCTCTGGATGAAAGTCCTGAGTTCATCCATCCCTTCTTCCACTGTATGCAGACTTTCTTGCTCTTTATACTACATCACCTGACTTCCTCCTTTGCTCCTATCATAATTACTACGCCCACTAGAGGTCGCTAACAATAAACAGAAACGTGGGTCATAATAACCTGCTTACACAGGCCGATTTTCTGCTGATTCAAAACTTGATAAATAATTAAGAATAACTTAAATTAAATAAACTCTTTTTAGCTGTGGGACTCTTTCTACAGTCTCTTAGTTCTTATTATTAGTTGATTCTGGTTCTAGTCGATAGTGTTTAGAAGCTATATTCTCCATATTATTGGTTCCCAAACAGGCTTTTCTATAATCTTTTATAATCAAATAATAATAATATAATAATAATCTTCTATAAGGTTTTTTTGTTAAATAGTGGATACTTGTGCCTCATCAGGCCTCTAAAAAAAAGGATGGAAAATCACTCTTTATTACTCACAAATAAACTTCTGCACACAAAGGTCATAAGTTATATAAGGGGCAATCACAAGCAGTCACTGTTTCATTTTCAGAGGCCAGAAATGTTGAGAATGCTTAAAGATGAGACCGACGAAAAGCTAAAACTGGGTTTAGCTGCTCTGTGAAGCAGAGGTGTAAAGAGGACAAATATAAAACTGAACAGACAAAGAACACAATGACGTGAAGTGAAACCATGGCGAGGAGACATCGCAGTGGTAACGCAGTGTGAGGCTCGGAGCTCGCAGACTACAACTGGAATTGCTGCTTGTCGTGCCAACTTCGCCCGAGCATCTGAGAAAACAGCCGAGTGTGTGCGGGGGGGGGGCACGTATCACACCTGCTTATCAATTACATGCTGGTAATTTCTGCATGTAAGCACGTCTTTAAAACGATGGCAGGGAGGAACGGCTCATTTTCCTCTGAGAGGGGAGAAATTTGCTCCGGGATTAAAAAAAAAATGCAACCCCTCTCCAAAAAAACAAATAAAAAAAAAAACAAAAAAAACACAGAGCCAAGTATTAAAAGCAGCCAGGCAACATTAAGCGTCACAACATGCAGGACTCAGAAAACCTGTAATTAGAGAAGCTGTCAGCCGGCAAATATTGTTTTCTTGAGGCGCGCTGCTGTGGCTCAGATGGTAGAAGCTTGCCAAGCACAATTAGAGGAGTGTCACTGATTACCTCAACTTCTTCTTCTTCTTCTTCTTTCACATAGAAATGATGCTAATCCTCCTCATATTTGCGGCCTTACAACAATGCCTCGCATTTCACCACCGACGATTTGATACAGGACCGATTAAGAGGTGGAAAAATGCTGTAATGACACAATGTTAGAAATAAATGAGAAATTAACAGGATGCAGAGACAGATCAGACGGAACAACTTCAGATTAACTCTTAAATGCATTTCCTCTTTTGATTTCCTCTGTTTTCTGATAGAATTTGCCGCTTTTAGCTTCGCAAAAAAACTTTTATTTGTACAGAAATAATGAGGCCAATTAAGATTATTTTTAGTTAGTCCTGAAGTGTGTTTTCAGTTTAGCATTTTTCTTCCTGTCCTCATTTCGGTGGACGACATAGCTCACATTCCTCAGCATTTAAGGTGGAATATTTAAGGTGCCGGGCTTCTGTGTGCATGGAGCAACTTCTTTTCCGCCGCTCTCAGAGAAACAAGCCTGTCCAGTTACACCCTCCCACCCATGCACACACACACACACACACACACACACACACCCACGCACACACACTTACCTCCTCCACGTGTTCAGCTTTGAAACAACAAAAAGGAGACATTAACATTTGACCTCTTGTCTAATCCTGAGAGCTGTTACTGTTCCTCACATTGTTTCCTAATGGTGTCCCCTCTTAATGCTTCCTTCTGTGTCCAGAAACGGCTTGTGGGCCTTTTTTTTTGGGGGGGGGGGGGGGGGCAAACAGTCCAAGGAACTTAAATAAATTAAAATAAATGCCTAAAGACCTGTAAGAATCAGGCAGTTTCAACCTTTGAAAGATAAAAATTACTGCTCAGTGTTTGAAAGACATGCAGAGGTGGAGAGAAAGAAAACACTTTTCTTTCTCCGTATTAAAAAATGGAAAATAAATAATAATGAGCAGTAATTGAAGTGAACAGCCGGTAACCATGAACCTGTAAATTTGGTTAGTAACCTCTGTCTACAGCCTCTTTCACTCATACTTCCTGGTAGATTTCCTTTCAGGCGATGCTGGTTATGTTCAGTATTCACACATGCAGCTAAATTCAGGAACATTTCCATTTTGCCCCTTTTCACACCTCCCATGGCAGTGCCGGGACAGACGGGCGAGGGACAGTCCAGCAGGTGGCGGTAATGCAACCCTAACAACCGTACGACGACCAAAGAAGAAGAAGAAGAAGGCTGGTTAGCTTCTCATGTGTTTAATATTCAACAAGTCGTGTTTTTACAGAATCTACTGATTGTAAATAAGTCGCAGATTCAAATACGTCATGAAAGGAGTGTTGTGATTGGTTCACCTTTCCTCAGATGGGCGTGACCCTTTTCTGTGCTTCTTCCTGCAGCCTTACTGCTTTGCTGCTGGAATGTTACTCACTGTTTAGGTGGAAAATTGGCGGCACAGATTGCCCTGAATATTCATCCCTGCGTCTTTTCACACATGACCCCGAGCAGGAAATGTTCCCGAACATTTCAGGGACAGAACACACGTGTGAAAGATAAAACCAAAACTCGACTCCTGCTGCTGAAGCAGCGCCTGTGGAAGTGTTCTTGTAAAAGTCCCTGTGGTCAAACAGGGCTCCTTACTGACGGACAGGTGAGCTCAGGTGAGCTCAGGTAAGCAGTGCACTGACCGAGCGGCTCTACAGTTTGTTTGTTAATTCTTTACACTTGTTAATTCTTTGTAATTTCACTCAAAGACTTCAGAGATGGATGAATGAGACAGAAGAATGTCTTTGATAAACACACTCGTGGCCCTCGGGGTAAATGAGCTTATTAGGCAAGCGGGAACACACACACACACACACACACACACACACACACACACACACACACACACTGCTCTGGGGTCGGCTGATTACAGAGGTACGTTAGCCCCCTGGGGCCAGTCCATTCACTGTGGGGTTAGCACACACACACACACACACACACACACACACACACACACACACACACACCGTTTATGGTATTTAGATCCATTTGCATTGCTAAGGCTCTGACTGAGGAGTTTGTTTAGTCCCGCTGGGGGCCACCAGTCCTTCACGTCCCTCCTGAAGAGCCGACTGGCCAGACCGGCTTGGCTCGGCTCTTCTCGGGGTGTCGCTGTGTTTGTGGACATTACAGGTCGGCCCACCTGGGCTCCATTGATATCTAAAAGGGCCGAGCCCTCCCGCCAATCACACCTGGTGACCGACACTTTCAGCTCATGCAGCACACTGCTTCATAAAAACATTAGATCCTTCAAAGCACTTAAAAATCTACATAAGGCAGGAAATGTTTCTGCATGATTATTAATGAGTTGATATTTCAGACTGAAAGAATGCAGGTTTTCTTGGTTCTGCAGGGTTACCTGACCATTATTCGACCAGATTTTGGTCCATGTTTGAGATACAGTGATCGATCTGAGCTGAATGGACTCAACTTGCAGCAAATATTTACACAGAACTGAAAGTCCTTATGGATTAAAGCAAAGATCCACTGAATGTCAGTAAGATACATTTAAAAACCACAGGAGAAATCATCAAAACCAAATGTAAAATAAAATATACAGGATTAATAATCATTTTAAATTTAAATTAAAGGTTGCTGCATATTTTTAACAGGAAAAATAATGTTTGAATTTTCTGTATTTTATTTTCAAAAGCCTTATTACTACATATGTGTTATTCTGACCGTCAGCTCAACAACAAATGTAGTCAAATGAAATTAAATTCAGTCGTCAGAACTGACCCAGGCTCTGCTTTGCCACCAAAGCCCTGAAATAAAAGAAGGATCTGTTTGTTTCTCAGCATACAAGCCTGATAAAACAGGTCAACAAGTCAATCTGCCAAACAATGGAGCTGGAATAAAACTACAGGGGCTAAATGAACATTATGAGCATGTGTGTGTGTGTGTGTGTGTGTGTGTGTGTGTGTGTGTGTGTGTGTGTGTGTGTGTGTGTGTGTGTGTGTGTGTGTGTGTGTGTGTGTGTTAGCCTCCCTCTGACTGCACTGATGGCTCTGTATGGGCTGATAGTTGGCGTCAGGGCCCCCTGCTCAGCCAGAGCCACAGAAAACAAATAGCCAATTTGGTTTTATTGTGCTGCTGGAGGTCCACTCGACCCCAGAGACAGATGACAGAGCACCGCAACACAGAAACACAGGAGGAGGTAAATGAGACTCAATACAGTCAACACAAACACTGCCAACAAACCTGCGGACACAGGCGCACTCAGGCCAGGCGTCAGCGCTGTACGCCGGGCCTTTCAAACACTAATGGAGGAATTTAAAACACGTGATACCTGTAATCTTTTATGATGAAAATCTGATTACATCTGCTTTTATTTACAAAAAAATCCAACTTTATTAAGCTTTACCTGAGTACAGCTTTCAGACACTTTACTTACTCAGTTATTTCCAGTTGATACTTCTTGTACTTTATTTATTCTGTATACAAATTAGCATTTTACATATGAGCTGCACCTTCACCTAATAAAATATGATGCATAATTATAGGTTAAACTCTCCAACTGTGTGAAAAAATGTTTATTTTTAGCTTCATCTCTACCAATAAAAACCTTTTTGAAATACTTGTACTTTACGTTTTCTGTCATGCTATTTTATACTTCTACTCCTCTACAGTGTCAATAAATGTAAACTTTTTTACTCCACTATATTTATTTGATTCCTTTAAGATTAAGATTTTACCTACAAATCACATGATGACCCTATAAAATATGAATGTAAATGAGAAACATGCAGCAGAATCAAATTTTAGCAACACTTTATATTAAAGTTCACATATTCACCATTAACTTGCTGCTAATTAGCATGCGTATTAGTAGCATATTGGCTCTTTATTAGTTTGTTATTGTTTTGTTTGTTATTTTATTATTGGCTCATTATAAAGCGCTTATTAATGCCTTATTCTGGGGGTTAGGTTATTAAGATCAGAATTAAATTTACTACTAGTAATAATCAGGAAGTTATTGAGAAATAATAATAATGGTGCAGTAGTTGTAGAATAGGCCAATAAATGCATGCTAATAAGCAACTACATAATGTTAAATATGTGTATCTTAATGGAAAGTGTTACCAAAATTTTTCCAAATTTTCGCTGCACTTCAGCATTAAGTCGCTAAATGTTAGATGCTAACGTGTCAGCTATAGTTATCAGTTATTAAAATGAATAACACTGATAGGAACCGTCCTGCTGCTTCCGACTCATCAAAGCCTTTTGGATCGTAAAGAGAAGAAGTTGAATTCCTGCAGACTGTGAGACCTGAGTTTATTAGCGATGCAGTGTTTCTCAGATCTTTATCTGCTAAATAACTACAAATACACCAATCGGAGAAATGCGTAAAAGGTGCAATATTTGCCTTTGATATGTAGCATAACAGTGGAAATTTGCACAAATGGAGAAAGTTGCACAAACTTATAGTACAAGTACCTCAAAAACGCACTCAAATAAATGCGCTCTAAGTTCTGAGTCTGCTTTTCCACATATCAGCACACAATATACTGCTCTAATCCTGGTAAACACACACTCTTACGAGGCAATAAACGCCTCAACAGGCACCCCAGAACACACACACTCTTAAACACAAGCACACACTTAAGGCCATAAATGGCAGTCGGCAGGCCTGCTGTGCTGTCTGCCATGACAGCCGTTAGCGTTAGCCATAAAGGTTGCAATCAGAGTGACCTCTACAGTAGAGAATCAAGCTGAATGAGGACCAGGCCCGGCCGGCTGTAAAACCTCTCATCTCCACTGTACTCTGGTCTAAAGAGCCTCACGGATTGGCCCCATAAACCACATGAGGGGTCCCTATCAGACACACTTGAGCTGGGTGGGACAGATGGAGCGCAGAGATGGGATAGGTAGGGATGGGTGTACGTAATTAAAGCAGGAGTCAGGACTCTGAGGAGACCAACAGATGGAGAGGAGTAACTCCCCCCACCTCCCATCCCAATTCCACAGAGGGCTGAGGCTGGCAAGCACAGGAACGCTAAGAGAAGGGTGTGTGTGTGTGTGTGTGTGTGTGTGTGTGTGTGTGTGTGTGTGTGTGTGTGTGCGGTCCTGGGTGTGTGATAAGCACATGTTCCCCTGGGTGAGTGCTTGAGTGATCTAACAGGGGCAATTAATTTGTTTTATATACGATTTAACTCCTCCAAGCTCCGACAAAGGAGGCAGTCCTCTGGGAGCTCTGAATGCTCTCTGATACAAACCAGGACCACAGGGGAGATGCACAATCAAGCCACAACGAGAATGCCCGTTTATGCTCAAGCTTTCATGTGTACTGACGAGGGGTGAGGAGGGGGGCGATCCACATGTAAACTCATTTCCCTGAATGAATATGTAATGGAAACTGATGAGGCTAATGACTCGTAGAGGTGACCTACTTATTTACGCCAAGGAAATGGAGATCTGAGGCTTTCATCTGTCACACATTAGAGGAATCTCAGATTATTTATGTACAAGCGATGCTTGTGATATCCCAAGAGAGGCTATCGTCTCTGTGACAGCGTCCTTTCAGTCTAATTTAAACCTCGCTATCTCTCAGCGTCGACGCTCGGCCTGCAGAGGACACGGCAGTGTGACCTTTCCGCCCATCACTCTCTCAAGACATCAGGAAATCTGCAAGTGCTCGCAACGTCTGGAAAAGCCTCAAATGATCTACCTTTGTATAATAAAACTAGACACAGTGATGGGGGTATGCTAGCCTCCTGGGGGTCTAACATTTGGTGATGAATAAGCCGAGGAGGTGAAGTAAGCATCAGTTGATACTTGCACGGTATCTCGAGGAGCTCCATCCATATTGGATGACTCAGCACCTCATAAGTTACATCTAATCAGGAAGTAGATTTAGCGAAGTGGACGGCGGATGGTTGTCATAGCCAGTGGACATAGAGTGATGTGGGTTTTTGCAGAATAATCCAATATTAATGTTTTTTCTGCAGATAGAGTTGCATGAAATCTCAGATTGAGAGTTAAATGCAACACAAAAAACATGACTTGCTTTCATTTCTGCTGCTTTGTCAGCATGTCCACAATCTATTTCCAAATGGGTTGTAGATGCAGAAATAACATTGAAAAATATGTCTTAAAAGTAGAGCTACGTCAGGGAGAAATCATCTAATTTTGTTGGGTTAAACCTCAACTGGTGGAGCCAGAAACTGCAGCTGCACTGATGAGGCTTTCTCGACGACAGCAGAGCCAAGTCAGATTTCGTTATTCCACCCGCTGGCAGGGTCGCGTTGGAGCCTCTCGATCTTGTGTGGAACATTGTCGTCATTTCCAAATATGCTTAATTGTTTGGTCATTCGTCATCTTTTGTGAGCAATCCAACAAGTTGAATTGTCAGTCTGGCTATCATCTGTCACTGTGGAAACCAGTGGATTCACTCATCAAGGCACTGGGAACTAGCTTCCAGGTCAGGACAAGAGAATTCCTGCCATTTAACAGTTACAAAACATCTTTTTAACGCTAACATTTGAGTGAACGGGACAGTCCAGAATGGAGGAAGCTATTATTTTAACTGCGTTATGCTACCATGGTCGCAGAGCCATTTCTCAAAAATCGCTTACTTTAACACCACAGTCAAAATTTAAAGTCAAATAAGATCGCAAAGTTTTATCATTCACTCATTCATCATAACATCATGTCCTCATGATCAGACCCTGATCATGATCTTTCCCCACAAGGCTTAACTTTAAGTGCATCGGCTGTTTGTTTGTGGAAACTTCTTGTTCAATTTAATTCAAATCAGCAGGTTTTTAAAAGCCTTAAATTTGACTTTCGATGGCCTGCAGTGTCCCTGCACACACACACAGAGTGGCTAATTCTCCCTGGCCATCATTACCTCATTGATGTTGATCCTGTGTCAAGGTTACTTATGAGGGGTCACAGCCGGAGCCCTCTGCCGCCTGTGAGGGTAAACACTAAGTACTGATATGAGGACTCAGCGGTCAGCTCCCTGTTCACTCTCCCTCATCAAACCCTTTTCACACCCTCTACCCTCCCTTTTCTGGCCCTCATTCAGTCTCATTAACTCACCGGTCCTCCCCTCTGCTCCCTCCCTCCTGCAGCAGAGCAGTGATGCTATCTGCCCATTAGTCCATATTGGTCTCCTGAGAGAGCCCAAGGCGCTGGGAACCAGGACCCCCAAACGGTTCTCTGGAGAAAGAGGAGAGAGTGGGACAACAGGTTAGATGATGAAGGGAATGACCCTTTAAAAACAGCTGGACAGACAGAGGTGGGCACTGCAGATAGCAACAGACCCCATTGTGTCCCAGCGTCCCTTAATTAAAATAAAAAACAACCTGGACCGGACGATAAGGATGGCATGAGTGTCATCAGTTGCAGATATGGGGAAGAGAAAATGAGAGGGAACAAAAGGAGACAAGGGACAGACCGTGGGAATTATCTGATGAGCTCGACTGAACAGGACAGTAGTTCAATCCTGTCCATGATGCTGTCCCAGAGCAGAGGTGTTGATTGATCAGCAGGGCTGCAGGTCCAGGAGGATGCTGAGGGCTGATAGCAATATGTAATGTTTCAGTGTTGGAAGCCTTTAAAGTTTAAATCAGAACCTGCAACAAAACCTGGAGTAGCTTTAAAATACAAACAGTTAGAGCTCTTTTACATTAGCTTTTAAAGACGCTGATCGGAGGTGTCCGGAGGCAGTGGGCCCTGAAAGAACAGAAACAAACACCCAGTTTGAAGAGAATATAATCAGAATCAAAGGATCAACCCAAACAGACCCAACGCTGGCAGCAGCACCAATGTGTGTGTGTTATTTCCTGGACTTCACACTCTGCTTCTCACCCTAAAAAACCCATTTTTACCCCAGCGATGGCGACGCTGCACCATGTGATCAGGGCTGAGTCAACGGGCATGTGTCCACACACAGAACGGAGACCAACAGCAACAGAACAAGACTCAATGTGTTTCCATTAGACTGGATATAATTTAGACCCGATCTCAGTTGCTAAAAAGTTTGACCCATTAAGACCTCTGGAGACAAAACCGTAAGTGTGTAAGTGATATGAGTGAAAACCAAGCAAAGACCAACAAAAAAACATCACTATGGCTCAGTATGGCTGCCTCAACAACACCTGATGTTTTGTTATAAGCCAACATAATTTTCAAATCCTTCTATCCAAACCTGGAAACCTTCACTATGTAATGAATTACATTATAAATATCACACTCACAACCCTAACCCTAACCCTAACCTCACCCCTCGTTCCAGTGCATTGCACCAATCCCAAGTAAATATCTCGATGTTTTGAGAAGGAAACTAACATAAGTTTTCTCTCATTTGCCACATCAGCAGGGAAAGTGTCGGCCCAGGAAAAACTGTGAGCTGCAGATATGCCTTAAAGGAAACATAGACTCTCCTCCCTGGAAGTGTTCATCAGGCTTTAACCCATTTAGCCTACGTCTTAATGAGGCGAAAAGCCTCGCCGATTGGACCTCAGACACATGGGTAAATATCACCTAGGGGAATGCTGGGGAAATTAACAAAGCACATTTCAGCCTGAATCACTTATACGTAATTATACACAGAGAAAGGATGAAAGCGTCTGTCAGAGAGGGAATCCACCCGTAATCAAGCCAAAAACAAAACTATTAAAAAGGCAAAATGGAGACTGTTAAGTGGTTTGACCCTCAGTGACCTCAGCGCTGGGAGAGGTAAAACAGTCCAGGCATTTTTGGCATATTAACGAAAAGACATTAAAATTATGGAAAGACGAGACAGAGACACCAAGAGGGAGAGCAACAGATTAACTTTCCTTTCATGCTCTGATTTACAGCTGTGTGTCAGGTTAGTTGAAGGAATTTAATATAAAGTGATCTATGTATCTTGGCAACTACCTGGTGTGACGAAAGGCTTGATATGAGCAGGTAGATTTCCATCCCTGCATCAACCCACTGCTGACAGCACACACTGCAAAAAATATCCTCCGTAGTTTTACGCTTTTTCTTTTTCTTTTTCAAATGCAAATTGAGGAAATCAGGCCACAGTGCAACCTTGTTTTTCTGGAAAAATAGTGCAAGAAATACCTGGAAAAACTTCTTAGAAAGCAGACCTGTGCTCACCCCACAGCTGAAGGAGGTCGTAAACAATACTTAATATCTTCAGGTGAACGTGAGGAATGAGTCATGTTTGCAGAGTAAAGGAAGCTGTTTTGTCATGTGAGCAGTAGCAGCACCGACACGAGACCAGAGCATCAAATACAGATGCATTTCCTTTGCTTTGGTGTCTGTGTTTCATCCACACAGCCGATATTCATCAGTGTAAAGTCGCACACATGTAGAGGCATGCAGACACGGCTGTGTTCTAATTAGCAGATATTAGCTTACATAATACACCTGTATAACCCATTATCCAACTACAGGCCCTCGATGTAAGCTTAAATATAAGTTTGACTTGATTACACTCTGCTTCTCTTCTTTCTGCTGGTGCACCTCTGCATTGCATTTGGTGTTAACAGTGTTATGCAAGTGAATAAATGTTGTCATTGTTACTAAACTATTTGTGACAATTGGATCCCAAACCAGAGGTCAGAAGCTTCCAGTCCCTTCTGAGTGAATTGGTGAAATCCTGCTTATTTAAACAGTAAAATGTAGGTTAAATACTGATGTGTCCCTGACAGGTTGTTGTGTTTTGGTCATAGCAGTGATCAGATGCGTCATATGCAATTTTAATTTCTGTTTTGCACGTAAAAAAGTCTCACCAAATTGAGAGCCCAACGAGCCAATGACATAATAAAACACAGAATATCAGCTCTTGTCCAATAAAGATCAATATCACTGAAGACCAACTTTAACCCTCCACATCTCTGCTGGTTACACTTAAAAAAACCAACTCTCCACCCTCCTCGCCTGTTATCCGACACAAGACTGCGTGTGTTTTGCTCTCGCTGAGAGGTGCAAACTCAGACCCGTGTCAGTTTATCTGCAGCTGACAGCACTCCACGCCATCACAGCCCGAGCGACCGCGAGTGTGTGAATGCAACAATGGACCCCTCTCACTCCGCTGTTGACCAAATGATGCTAACGTTAGCTCAGCTCTGCTATCACACCACAAAGCCCTTGAGCGTATGAAGGGGCCACAATGCATAACTCACACACACACACACACACACACACACACAGACACACACACACACACACACACACACACACACACACACACACTCATACAAACAAACACACAGAGATTAAATCTGGGCTGGCTACTGCTGGCCTCTCACTTTGATGAGCCAAGGAGCCAAGAGTCTGGGTGCTGGATTAAGATGGCTGAAGTAGATTCACACGCACGCACGCACGCACACACACACACACACACACACACACACACACACGCACTCTCGCTCTCTCCCCAGAGGGGTTAACCCTGATCCCCCATTCATTTACATTGAGTAGTCTTTTTTTTCTGAAGCGAACACAAAGACTCCCACCACAATGGTTAAAAAATCCACCTTTGAGATTAGCCAGCATAAACAAACACTTCGTCATCTGAGAGGAGACCTTTCTCTCCTCTCTCCATCACACACAGGCACGAGGCCTTCTTTAGTCTGGGCCTGTTAATAAATTATATCTGGGGTCTAAAGGAATGATCCATATTATTAGTGCCGCTGGAGGCTTGTATGACTGGGCTGTGTTGTGTTACCTCGTGGAAAGCTCACTTGATTCTTACTGCTTGGTATTGTTTATGGAAGCTGACACCAGAGGCCACTCAGTAAAAAGTGGTGAAGAGTGGACTGATGCATGGTCCAAGCATCACCTTTTCCATCTGTGTCAGTCAGGAGATCGCTCTGGATAGATGTAGCGGACATGTTAATGATTATTATGGGTGTAATGGCTGAAGTGTGGGGTTTGAAAGCACCACCACGTGGTTAAAAGCCGTTGAAGTGATGAAACTAGAAGGCAAAAGTAAAGTTTTTTCTTTCAGTCAGGATGTCATGTAGGTCAAGAGTGAATCCCTGATGGGCTGCAACATAAAAATAGGATACAGTATGTTGAAGGTGTCTTTCTACTGTCGTTTCATTGATTTTAATACGAGATATAAAACTGGGGCAAAACAAAAGGAGTGTTTCAATGCTTTCCAATATTAAAAGGTCAAAAATCTCAATACTGTGGCAGAAATAAGGGTTCTTTGGACTCCGATAAAGCCTTCATTTGCTGATATGTGTCACCATAAGGAGTAAAACTTTAAATTGAGGTCGTGCAGTTGTCAGAGGTCATCGCTTCAGCTCTTCACTCGGCCCAAGCACACCAGCCTCGTGCTGTTAAATAAAATCCAGATTCCAGGGACAGAAGAGAAGTTTTCAACAATTCTGCTTGGAAACGTCACGTGTGCTGAAGTTCTACTTACTGGTATATTTCATGATATGAAGCTGGAACCAAAGAATATTTCTGCTTAATAAATGGCTGATATTATTAATCGATCATCAGATTGCTGGCTGTTAATTCTCTGCCAGTCAGCTTGTTGGTAACTGACTTATCGTTTCAGCACTCTGAGGTTTGATTCCTCAGCTGGGTGGTGCGCCCGCTTCTCTTCCCTCATAATAGCAAACGACAGGAACATTCAGATGTCTGTCAGTAAGAGATTTACAAATGAAACAGTTGCATAAACACAGAGACCGGTTGATATACCTGAAGAGAGGAATGCCTGAGGTGCATCTGGCAGTAACTGAGCGGCAGCGCCTGGCCTTAAGGCCTGTAGGATTACCAAAGACTATGAGTGAAAGGCAACAAGAGCGCTTAAAGTATCCACCTGATCCTTCACTCACCAATCACTTCAACATCCACACCTGTAATTAGCCATTCTGGAATCAGTGGGTGACTGCCAAGCATCGTGTGTGTGTTCTGTGTGTGTGTGTGTGTTAGATAATGAACATGTGATAGTATGGCAGATTAAAATGTGTTCAACAGAGATATTCAGATGTATGACTGCTTTAGCAGCATTAAAAAGCCTCTGAATTAGCACGTGCGGCATCATGGGACTCTCAAACCGTCCACTGAAACCCAGACCCAGGAAATTGTTCTCGTTTGGTCAGATTTTAAATGTAGCCTAACAATTTGGGAGATGTTTCGCGGGAATTAGATGAGATGTTTGACAGAAATGATCTGTGTTTTCATAACACACTAGCCTAGCTTAACACAAACACTGCAAGCACGGGAAACAGCTAGCCAAGCTATCAGAGCGCCTTTCAACATGGCTGTCATATTTTGTTTTGAACAGAAATAAATTGGTGGTTTAACAAGGTGTTAGCTTATGCAAAAGAGCTATTTACAAACAAAAAACAGCTAACTTAGCAGCTCAAAACTCCTTTCCTGTCCTGAGATGCAATACTAGCTAGCAAAATTAGCGTCTTAGCTAGAAAGAGACATTGGAAAAAAAACAATCTTGCAGTTGCTGAAATGTGTGATTTTCCTTTTTTGGTAGCAGCTAGCTGTATTACCCTGCCTCCTTTTTTGTGCTAAGCTAGTCTCAACATATGCAGGCGAAATGTCTCCTGTCACTGAACACAACACACTAAAAGAACAGGACACCATGTTCCAAGATGGCACGCTTCCATTCAAATCAAAGTTTCCACGTTAGCTCGTATGCTCGGCTGAGCCAGGTGACATCCTACTGACCCTGTGCACAAATGAATGGCAATTAAAAAAAATCCTGAAATAAGAGGCCAATATCAGCAGAGAGACATGTCAGGAGAACCACAGAGAGCACTCAACAAAGGCGACATGACTGAAGTGAAAGTCGTCTCCAGACATGATATCATTTACGCAATAGAACGCATAACAACCTATACAAAGGACTACATTGCAAACTTTTCCAGTGTGATTCAACATCACCCTCCACCTCTCTCATACAAGGGGGTTTTGTTCTCAGTTCAGGCTCATCTAGCACCCATACTATGAAGAGAGAGGAGGGGGAGAAGGAGAAAGATGAGACATTGGCAGAGACTGCCAAGCTCCTCGCACCTCCTCATTGCCCCCAAGCGTGGATTTAGACGTCCGTTATTGTGCAAGCGTTTCACATGTTTATTGTCCCGCTCAGAAACCATTCACTCTGTTCTGAGGCATTACTCAACACATTTCTTCATTACCGCTGCAGTTCAACATGAAAGGAGATGCAAAGAGAGGCAAGAAAAGGTTGTCACTGAAACGTCTTCGGCATCCAATTTAATGGAAAAAAGAGTGACAAATTAGTTACTGTGATCACTGTAATTTCTTATGTTTACATGCACAGGGAAATACAGCTAATGCTGCTATTATAAGCTGTTAAAATATTATCATTTCATGCTATCGTTTCAACACCATGAGCTCAAACTGTAGGCCCTTAACTTTCTCAGCCCTAAAGGTGTGGACATGTTCTGACTGTCGGCTCCTACTGCCAATAAAGTCACGGTGTACTTTGCTGTGGTTAGGTGCTTGGAGCTTAATGGTATTAACATAAGCCTTTAACAATCATATATGAGCCATGTGATTAGATCGTACTTAAAAATGATTTTTTTATGTGTCTAGACGAACCCTTTCAATTCTGGCTGTGGGACTGACGTAGCTATCAAGCAGCTCCGATGCCTTGAATGACACCATTTGCATCCAGACAACAGCACAACTGCGACGAGGAGATGCCATTTCACTTGATGTAGCTTGCTAACTTGCAGATATTAGGAGTAAGCAGAGACAAACACTTCCAGTCCTGGCTGTGGGATCTAGACTCAGGAGCACAGTCACCACTGGAGTGGAACATGTTACGAGAAGTACAACAGCAAACTGGGAGGACTGTTCCCACATTGCAGTCCAAACTCAGATGTGATGTGAACACATGCACTCTGCCAGTTTCAGCTTCATTCAAGCACATATTCCTGTGGTTTCACCTCTCCTCGGGTCATTTTTAGCAAGTGGTAAAAATTTCTACGTGACCACATTTTGGTCCGCTCATGTCATCACAAGAGAAAAGTACCAACTTGAGGTCTTTGCTCTTGACAGTTCTGCTGTAAGGAGGAGTGCTGTATGCCGCGAATGTTATTAAAGCTTCGCTCTGTGTCACAGCTACAGCTAGCACGCTAAAAAGAGAGTGTTAACTGACTTTGTGGCTGAGAAAAGAAAGCGACACGAGGGACGGGGTGAAAACTACAAATGATAAACGGGACACTTTTGTGGTTTCACTGGTAAATATTTTCACAGCGCAATCACCATGGTGAAGATGATGGCATCGTCATGAGACCGAAAATCTCCAAGACGAAATGACAGACAGATCAAAGTCATTTGGGGAAAAAGAGGTTGTAGAAAATGAGGGGAGACAGACAGATTGCTGCCTATAATTCAACAATAATTTGTCAGAGGAAGCAATTCCCTCTGGAGCGTTGCCAAGTCTTTTACAATCACAGGAGGACTATCATTACATCTTTATTAATTCTAATAAAACCTGGCAAGCATGATTGGATGAGTCAGACCTCCCAGACACAGTCAGACACATCTATCAATGCTCTCGTAAAAGTCAATCAAACTAGTAGCAGTGTAAGTCTTTTAGGTGGATTACTTGCTAACCTTGGATGCTCTCTATGCATGTGTGTGTAACAACGTGATAAGTAGGTGTGTAAGTCTTATTGTATGTACATGCTTTGAGTAAATAGCTCGTCTGTAGTTTACTTTGTGCGTCTATTTAGAGAGTCTATAATTAAACTGTTTAAGCACGACATCATCTTTCATCAACTGAAATAACGATTACTTTCATGAATGCCTCCATTGACGTCTTAATTTTTCAATTTCTAAAATGTTATAAATTGGTAAACACTGACAATCAGTTACCCAGAGCCTCAGGTGATGTCTATATTTTGATTGCCGTGTCCAACCAGCAGTCCAAAACCTAAATGTATTCATTATGCAATGATAAAAAAAATCTGACAAACTGAAACCTTTTAGCCTAATTAACCTAAATGACTTAAGCAATAAAGGAAATGTCGATTAATTGTTAACAAATAAGTTTTACTCCAGAAGGCGTGCAGCTCTTTTCCAGAAGAGAAATGGTAAATTTTCCAAAGTGGTTTATTTACAAAATTAACATAATAAGCATTAGTTTGACGGTCCAGTAAAACATATTTCCTCCCACCTTAAACAACTGATATTAAGACAAACATTTGATAAAGTTGATAGCTGCTTTTCAAGGTGTCCCTCTCTGACTCTGAGGTTTCTGTCAGTGTTAACAATGTGCTACGCCCAAAGAAAGGTGTCGTTTAGAGAGCTGCATTCACTAACCACAATCCAAAATTAGCCTCCAGCAGCAATGAGCTCCAGGATATTTTTAGCAGCCTGAATGAAATCAGTAACAGTTACTATAGTAAACAGAACTGCTGACGATCGCCTCGTTCCAGGATCGACCGATGAAAGCCGGTAACAGAGAAGAAGAAATAACTATGTTTCAGACAAATGCACAGGGCGGCCATCACTGCTGAGAAAACCTCATGATAAACTGTTTTTCTGTTTATATTGTGTTCAACTGCACGGAAAGTTTAAAAGAAATAAGGTCCCTTTCAACCCTGTTCATTTATATTTGTTTTTAATTATTTAGATTCTCATGTGTGTTTACTTCAGTTCAACATTTTACTTCATTTTCTTGCTTCCCACACTCTGTGTTTTGAATATCTACAGGGGTTTTATGTGTGTTGATATTGAGAATATTTCTCATATCATTCTTCCCATGTTTGAAATAACGAAACTTTGCCAAACAAACCAACTCAGTCACCAAAGGTAGTAGATAAACCAAATATTGTGACGTTGCTGTTTGCTGAAACAGATCTTTACACACACTACACTGTGAGGCACTGTCGTCTCTCAGCTAGAAGGTCCTGGGTTCAATTCCCACCTGGGGGCTGTGGGCGCCGGGGGTGTGTCTTCCACCATGCCTTCGGTGTCTGCTGCTCGAGGAAAGGGGCCTTTCTGTGTGGAGTTTGCATGTTCTCCCAGTGTTCACCTGGGGTATCCTCCATAAAAACCCCACTAAAAACATGCATGAAGATCACCACCTGACCAATGGTGACGATAAAGAAACTGAGTCCACAGGCGCCGGTCGGCTGGCGGCCCACCGCTCCTGGTCTGTCGCGGAGGAAGGACGGACCAAGGATGGGTCAAATGCAGAGAAGAATTTCACCAAGCATGGCGTGTGTGTGTGTGTGTGTGTGTGTGTGTGTGTGTGTGTGTGTGTGTGTGTCTATAGTCACTACACTGTTGACTGTATGTACAGTCTTGTATGTGCAACCTATATGTTTACATGTCTTCAGGTATCCTGTATGTGAGTGCTTACAGTTACTTCTGCAAGCCAATACTCACTGCTGCTTTGTGTGTGTGTGTGTGTGTGTGTGTGTGTGTGTGTGTGTGTGTGTGTGTGTGTGTGTGTGTGTGTCTTTGCCTTTGCATGCCTGTGTAACAGAGCCCTGGTTGGGCCTGAGTGGTTCTGATCCATCCATGGCCGGCATTCGCATCCAGGGCTTCTCGATTCCGCCTTCTGTGTGTGTGTGTGTGTGTGTCCTGGCGGGAGGCTGGCAGCCGGTGTAGCCACGGCTGGCACCGGGCCACCCCCTCCGCCCCCCTCCTCACTCTGTCTGAGAGCACAATGGGCGATCCGGTAAAACAATACAGGCCCAGGAACAAGGCCCTCTATAGAGCGAGCGACACACTATCCCTGAAAGAGAAACACTCCAAAACGCGGGCGGCTGAAACAGAAATAGAAAGCTAATTTCTACCCCTCCACCACTTTACTCTCTACCTGTTACTCCTTTCAAAGCCCACAGGATTATTTTACCCCGAGCAGAAATCGTTGTTCAGTTTACTTCTTTCACTCAAAAAAGTAAAACACAGAAGGGATTTCTCCAACCTAACACAGTCAGATCCTCCATGATGACGTGCAGGATGGTGACTAAAGTGTGATGTTGATGCAGCCCGATAATCAAACTGAACTGGTATTTTGTCGCTGCTGCATTATTCACACTGTGAATTGCTGTTGTGTTAGCCATGTTGTCTCAAAGGAAGATTTTACTCTTATCTGGGACTGACTCAAGCAGCTCCGAGGCTGTTTTAAGACAACGATGAGGCGGCGCTGCAGTTAGCAAGCTCACAAGGAATGCTATTGTTATTTATAAGGCAGTTTGCTGGTTAACTGGTTGACATGAACATTAGCTGAATAAACACTGTGTTTAAGGCCAATTAGCCAACTGAAGGCAGTATTTACTGAAAACTGCCCGCTAGACCTAGCTAGCGTAACAAGCATAACAGGCCCACTGGGTGATGTTTGCAAGCTAGCTAAGTAAGCTAGCAAATGTATCTGGTGCACTGTTAGCTAGTGCTGCTTTTAACCCAGACAGATATTTAAATTTCAAGTTTCTCACAAAGAATCAACTGAAAATCTGCCTTTAGACAACAGCTGGACTTAAACAGCAGCTACCATGTTATTTAGTGTGGCTTGCTAGCTGTTTCCACTAGCCTGCACCTGCAAATACTACCAGCTTTCCATTTTTTAGTACGCAACGAGATGGTGAGCATGTTTTGCTTGCATTTATTCAGCGTTTTTAGCTAATTTATCATGTTTAAACTTAGAACGCCTCAAGACCACCAACACCGCAAGCATTCACGAGACACGCTAACAGCAGGTAGCACGTGTTGCTCAATAACAGCTTTAACTGAAGAAAGTGGTTCACACGCACTAACAGACACAAACGCATTGTCACAATAACAAGTGTGCTTTGAGCTGTATGTACAGTAAACATGAAGACCCCCGGAAAAATGCCGACCCATCCATACCACACACACACACACACACACACACACACACACACACACACACACACACACACACACATAGTACCGTGCAGACACATAAACCGAGCTGTGACCTGGCCCTGCGGGTCTGACAGGTAAAGAAGAAGAGCTGAGCAACCTGTCGATGCAGGTAGAGAAACATTCCACATGGCCCCATACACTCACTCACACACGTACACACACTCTCTCTCTCTCACACACACGCACACGCAGGGGCTCCCTAAAAACTTGGGATTTCATCCGGATGGGCGTGGTTTTTGCAGGACGTAGCGGCGCACGCTTCGGCGAGCCCTGCCTGTGAATAGAGTATTTGATCTGTGACCTGAGAGATGATGAAAATAAATTGCACTTAAATTTCCTGAAGGCTACTTAATAACCTTGATAACCTGCGCACACCTTTGTAGGAATTACTTTGATGAAAATGAGAAATTGGACTGAGTTGCAAAGTACAGGCTAGTTTTATTTCTGCAGAAAATTAAGTAAACTAGCCTGCATGCATGTGTTATTCATGTATATATACATGAATAACACATGCATACAAAATGAAATACGTTTATTTGATGCATGTGTCAAGTGTGAAGGTAAACAGAAGATTTAGATTTGTACATGTAAATGACATCTTTATGCAACATACTGCGCTGACATCAGAATCCAAACCCCCCATCTGAGTAGATTTTTGTTATGGATTTGAATTTAGTCGTCTGAACATCAGTATATTTTAATATATTTGGACCCATTTTCCAGTGTGACCTGATGGTCAAAACACTGAAAAAGAAATCAGTATTTGAAGTTACAGTGAGGCATGAGGTCTCCTGTGGGTTAAAGCTCGGGGTACGATTTTGATCATTTATGTAAGAAGATCCAGTGTGAGCCGACCCGAATGAGCATCAGACATCAACGCTGTGTGTGACGCAGGACGTAAGGCTTCCAGCTGAAACGCACGCAAAAAACAGTGAGCGTGAGGACGACGGCGCTGCTTCGACTGCAGTCACTGCATCTGAATCCCAGTGCAGTTTCTTCATTTATCAAGCGCAGCAGATCTTCCTCTCAGTGCCCACTCACTAACACCAGTTATAAACCCAACATCCCGTTCCCGTTGCTATCTCTGCTACTTTACAGAGCTGTCACTGAGCAGAAATCATGAATCTCAGTCCTCCAAAGCGAGAGCAGCCTTCAGACATGTAGGCCTAATCACAAATCTAACATTTCCCTTGTTTGCAGATGGAATCTCTCCCATATTTATCAAACACGGCCCATCTCCTCTTCCCTGTTCCCCCTCAGGCTACCGGGCGTATCAGAAATGACTGGCACATCGGCACATTTATCACACCTATCGCCATCGCCATCACTCTGCCACACACCAAGCCAACCCAACACACACACACCTCAGTTACATTACCACTTATGACACATTACTCAGCAGATAAGATCCCTCGCGCTGATAACGTCACCTTGCCCCAGAAAAGGTCGACGAAATGTGTTGGGAGAAACTATCAAAGCACGCACTGGGATTTTTTAAAACATGCCAATGTGTCATACTAGACTGTTGGAGGGAAGAGGCCTAATGGTTTTTCTACAGCTGTACTAAAGGCTGATAATGAAACGCACCTAAGAGGTGTGACATTCACTTTCTCTAACTGAGCCTTCGTACGAAGGACGCTTAAGTTGTTCTCTTTTTTTGCTTGTTTTGTTTTATGAAATTATGATTCGTTGCTCATGTTTACCTTGAAAAAGACCTATTACAAACCAAAACATGTTCAAAAAGAAACTTGTGTTCCTTGTCTGTGTGTTTGTGTATATATAGTAAATATTATATATGTATAGTTTATTATTGTTATTGTCATAAACAGTATTTCTCCTATACATGAAAACCTGACATACCATGTTGCTACAACAAGTTGAAAGTCTTCTGAACATCAATATTTAAGGAGTATTTTCCAAAAACTACTATATTGTACTGCTAATACACTACTATATTTGACATGCTGTACTGTAATATACAACAACATCCACAAAAATTCAAATTCACAGATCGTGTCAGTACTTATGAGGTTTATGTCATGCCAGTACATTATGGTATCAACCTTTAACTGCAATTAACCACTTAAGTCTTTAGATAATGACATTTAAAATATGTCAGTCAACTTGAAAGTGACTGAGGCTGCATGGTTTCCCTGAAAGACTCCGGCTTCACTGCAGGCTGCACCGCGCTGCATTCCATCATCTTAACCGAGGCCCCATTAAATAAAGCAGAAGACTCCCGTCCAGCTGCCCTCCTGTCAGCGAGACTCAAGAGCAGCGCGCTGCAATGCAGGGGCTCCGGCTAATTGGAATATCTCTGTCTCACTTCTGCGATCACACCTGACATGTTCCCATGAGGGGAGAAGTGGTGAGGTGATGAGATGAAGAGGCCCCTGGGGGACAGAGAGCTGCTCAAACTCTTTACCTTCCCCCTGCCCAGCGGCGGAGGAGAGGATTGGGAGGCGGAAAAGACGAGCAACTGAAAAACCCTTAAAGAAGTTAGCTGTGTCTGTGTTCGAGGGAACGACCGGGGAAAAAGTTCAACTGTTCCAGGACGAGCCGCGGTCCCGCGTTTCATGTCAAATCTTGTCTCATCTGTTACGCCACTCGAGGAATGCGAGAGTGTCTCGCTTTCAAAGTAAAACTCAACAGTTTAAAGACTAAATTATAACCTCCAAGCTGATTGAGTTCTCTTCAAAGCCTCATTATGTCTTAACTGCATCAGAATGAATGATAAAACATAGTATAACACGCTTAATAGTCTGTAAAAACACGTGTGTGAATTACAAACAGTCACACTTGCACTCTGTATATCTTCACGTCAGAAATGTGTCCTTCTGCACTTTGTTTCACCTTTCATCATGAATTACCGCACCTTCCACATATTCTGCACACGTGTGTGCTCAGATACATGTGGATCAACATGTGTGTTGCAGCGTGTGTGCGTGCGCAAGACTTCAAGGTTTAAAATGGAAATCAAGAACATTAATGTTGCGAGTAGCCCCACAGCAACGCCGGCGAAATCAACCAATGACTTCTCTCTGTTAATGAACAGTTGCATGCGAGCATTCCTTCACACAGCAGCGAAACTCTTCCGTCTCCAGCACTGACACACACACCTGTCTTCACCTTTCCCAGCTGTTCCTGTTCTTTTGTCTATCAGAAAAGGTCCTTTTTTTTCCTGCTCAGATCAATGCTTCGGCCCTCAGATTTAATCATGTTTGCGCAGGTTTTTAAATGAGTCACATGCGTGGTCGTATGTAACCTGACTCACACACCTGCGCCACAAGCCCCTCCTCTTTACACCTGTCTCCACAGCGGCAGAAGGCAGGTAATGGTATGAGACGTCAGCGGCGATCGAGTTTTAACTACCGGCCGGCGGTCAGAGCTGCGTGACCCCCGGCGACCCCTCCACTGCAGTTCACAGCTCCTCAGAGCTGGCTTCGGCCTTGCCGTGAATGGAGCTTTAAATGAAGCCCATTATCCAGTTGCACAGCCTCCCAAACTGAAGTCCCACTGGGGCTCCCCTCAGGGGCTGGTGAGGGTGTCCATAATGGGTCTTCAGCCAGGAGTTAGACGAGGAGGGGGGCATCCATTACGGCTCTGGGGGTGTAATGTCCAGATGGCCAGGTGCTACGGAGGGACCTGTCCCACCCTGCAACAATCACAGCTTTCATCCCCGGCCCACCTCAGCCCTCCACCGGCCCAGACCTGGTGGTCACACAGGGCTGGTCAAGCGGAGCGAAGAGGAAGAGGAAGAGGGAGTGGTGGACCTGGAGATGTTTCACTGACAGCATTTAAACATCCCCCTTATGCTAATCTGTTGAGTTGTCTGTATAAATGATTAGACTCGCAGCCAGTTCATCTGAATTCAGGGGAAAGTCGCACATCAGGGATCCACAACAGTGTCAACAGCACGTACAGAGGTGTTACTGAATCTTCAATCTGTCAACGAGGCTGTGTGAGGCAAGACTGACAGTCAGTTACATAAATATGGGACTTGCTACATCATCTCAAACAGTCATCCTGCTTCTCTTTCAGACTGGAATTACCCGAAGCGGAGGTAGAGAAAAAAAAATCTATTTTCGATTCCCAGTTGCTCAAGAGCTTGGCAAGTATAAAGCATGCTACGCTCTCATTCCAGCCCTTCACCACTCACGCAAACACATACATACATTCAGAAACTCACACACTTCCCACCCACATGCATACAAATCCCACCCCAGTACACACAGGCCCATTGTGAAGCCACAAAACAGAAACAACAAGCCGCTCAGAAAACACCCAGGGGACTCGCAATTCACTGCTCAATCAATCTAACCGCTGCGTGAGCAGGCGCGCACGCTCGCTCGCTCACTCTTAAGGCACATTTGAATGCGACAAATATGTTTTTTGACAAATGAATGAAAAACATGCACACACTGAGCACTACACTGCATTGCCCTCGAGGGACAGGCCACCAAGTGCAGATATAGGATTACTAGAATTGACGCTTCAGTCTTTCCATTGTGAACGAGAAAATCCAATGAGGGGCCTCTAAGTGGATGCACTCACACAGAGAACCTGTTCTGAGGTCGCTAATTAAATCTAAACAGGCGCTGACATTGATTTGAGAGGCCATTACCATCCCCTCATGGTCATAGAAGCCTCATATGTTTTACAAGTGGTGTGTGGAGGGAGGCCAGAGCACCGCAGTGAGCTAGAAACAGCACAATTCACTGGTCAGGGGCGGAAATATAGACCTGCAAAAGCATAAGAAGTGAATATTAGTGAATGTGTTCTGATTAAAAGAGAGGTGGTTTCAGCCACCTGTCACTGAGTCAGCAATCCATCAGGTTTTTGCCTTCGGCTGAACCTCAAGAGAGGGGCGTGCTCAAGGCGTTCATTAGGATAACATTGGGTAATTCTTCCACAGAAAGGCACAAAAGCAACTGTTGTTCACCTGAGGGTGGAGCAGGTGACGTGGTTTTGGAGCTGAAGGTGATGCTGCAACTTTTGCTCTTAAATGAAGACAGCTTCAGACCTGCACGAACCCAACAATGAACGACTTATATCGTGATTTATTAGCAATAAATCCCACACATTGAGAATATTGTGCTGTTCACAGGGCAGAGTGAGGGGGGAAGCACTGCAAAAGCACAATCTGACAGGTGCTGGATGAGGGCTGCTGATCGTTTCAGCCGTGTTTTTAAATCATGTTTAATCCCATGTTTCCTGATTTGATTTGCATCTTTAGAAACAATCAGCTGGTCTCTCCACGTTAGTTTCATGTTTCTCAGTTTTAGTTTCATGTTTTCAGTGAAGGAGGGAGGAAGAGACATAATCAGAAAGGGCAGGAAAGGTAGAAGTGTCTTCCCGGGTTTCAGATGCTGCTGTAATTACCATAACCTCTGACAGCATTCACTTAAACTGTGACTGAGCGACGGTGGGTGTCTCTGCTTTGCAGCTACAAACCGGAGAGGCTGCTGAGGCTTCACAGAGAGAAAACGCCTGGTAGAGGATCTGTATGACATGTGCTAATAACTCATAAATATCCCACCCGTCCCGAGGCATGGACGTCCGGGTGAAGGAAAGTTCAGGTAGCTTTGTTTTCCTCACCTGACAAACTGTATGCACAGATCACACACATGGCACCGGGAATGCAGACCTCAGCTTAGCCTATATATTTCAACTGAAGTGTGAGTCAGAAGAGTTGTTGAAGTTCACAAAGAGTCACAAGGAAAACTCTGTAGCAGACTCTAATGAATTTGTTTGAGTGGTTGAGTCATAAAGACTTTGCTAAGCTTGAGTTCATTTTCTCAAAATAAAACCAATTAAGCACGTCTTCAAATAAGCAGCGGTGGAGCATTAAGGGTTTTGGGCCTTATGGCACCAGAAAGTCACACCAGAGTGAAAATTCCCTCGTATGTCGTGGCTGTTTCAAGACTTTAGCTTGATTGCTAGCTAGCATCTTCAAGTTTATGTGTCTTAAAGACACGCCACAGAGGTTTATCACTGCAATTTGCATTATTTTTTAGTCATTGTACCACTGACGTACCAACAGGAACTTTGTTGGTAAAAGGTCCAATTTAGTGGCATCTAGTGGTGAGGTTGCAGATTGCAACCAACTGAACACCCCTCGCCGGCTTTCCAAGCATGAACCTTCAGTGGCCCTAAAAATTGCAATTAAAAAAAAAAAACCTAAAAACATTAAGATTTAGACCCCTTAAATCTGACTCACTTGACCTTTAAGGTGATTTTCCATTTTGGAATCTACTTTTAGACCATCCCTTCAAAACTCTGCACAGCCACAGCTGAATGGAAAAAGCAGTAGCCAGAGGGTTGGATTTTGGCTTTGAACCAACTCTTCTCCTCTGAGCAAACAAAAACACGAGGATAACATCAACAGCGCTGCACCCTCAGATCCTAAACGCAGCCGTGGAGAAAGCAGCGCAGCAGGTGTTGTGATTCAGGACGTTTGACGTGATTCAGTCTCCGCTGCGGCTAATGCTAACGCTAAAGCCGGCTGCTGAACTGATGCTGAGGGCTGCTGATGCTCCAGCTGAAGCACGTCCCAAGACTGATGAAATGGTGAAAGCGTGCTTTAGAGTGTTTTAGATTTCATACCAAGACAGAAACGTCACTGATGCTGGCGTGAGACTGCAGACGCAGCTGATGACATATCACTGAAATCACACTCTGAAAAACAGAACAAAAAAACAGCCTGAGAAGTGAAACCGTGATATTTTGCATGTGAATGTAATGCATCTGCTGTAATCTGTCATATTTGTGTGAAATTTCTTTTAAACCCCACATTAAAGGCTACTTGTATGGTGCCATTACAGGTTATCTAGATTTTCATTATTTATCACAATAGCGGCTTTTTGGCCTTGTTACTTTTTTTGGCACACGGATGGGAGGCAACCAAAAATTCTCACATCCTGTATGTAATTTCCTCTAAAAGTCTGATGTCATTCCCGGGACATCGTTAGCGGTTCAGGTGGTCCTCGTCAGCTCATAGGTGTGAATGTGTGTAACTTGTATGAATGTATCCTGTAGCTCGGTTGTGAATGATTTCTTCACACCAATCAACTTTCACACCTGATTACTTGCTAAGTGTGAAAAACAGGACCGTAACAAACAACCTGCCGTCACAGCCAGACGAAGCAAAGACAAGAAAATTCTTTTCAAAGCGTCTGGCTTGTCCAAACCCCATTTATCCAACACCTCTCAGTATGTGGGAGTTTCTGTCTTGTGGGCCAACAATTACAGGAACATTTTCATCTCCCTGGAATTTAAAAAGAATACCTCAGAGGGGAGAGGAGCACATCAGGGAGGGACATGCTGCGAGGGGAAAGCCCTATTTTTGGGGAGGAGAAGAAAACTGAGGGAGTGATGGAGATGGATACGATAAAGGCAAGCAAGGGAGAAAAAAAGATTGATGAGATGTGGTGAGAGGTGTTTTCCTTTTCTGAAAACTGCCCTTCTCTTCCCTCTCTTTCTCTTTCCTCCCCTCGGGCTGATCTCTCTTGCATGTCCGGACGGGCTCGAGTCAGTACCAGGTAAAACTGGTCACCCGAGTCCTCCCCTTCATCTCGCCCCACCTCCATCTCCCCTTTGGCTCACCTGCCCTGAGGCAAACCTCCCCCTCCATCTGGCACCATGAGTAAGAGCCGGAGAAACCGCCGGGTGCTCCAGAACGTTCTGCGCTGATGAAACATTACATAAAACAATACCCCCGCTGTTGAGCCAAAGTTTTGTATGAAACAACTTTTCTCCCCCAGTTGTTTTACAGCAACATTGTTCCAAAATGAACCCATGTATGCGTTTGACAATCCAAACTTTTGTTTGTCCCGCTGCTCTCGGCGTTTGGCGACAAAAGGCCGGCTCTCAAGGTTAAGCTGCAGATGTGTTAATGTGCTAAGGCCGTGTGATCGGGCTTTTTAAGACATGTGAAGAAACAGCCGAGTGAATAGCGCAGGAAGAAAAGAAAAGGGAAGGGATGAAAGAGGAGGAAAAAGCTCATTTCTGCTGACATGGACGGGCTGCTTAAAGGGGACAGCGAGCCAGGGTAGCAGAGAGTGACAGAGCGACAATGGGAACACAATGGAAACTCTCCTTCCCCCAACGCCAGCCATCTCCCCTCACTGGGTTTTTTATCCCACTGTTGCCCCTGCCAGGCAACATCGCGGGCCAGGCTTGTTCAGCAGAGCCGCAATAAGACAACACTAATAAACGCCAACTGGGGGGAAAAACAACAAACAGCTTACACTTTCAAATTTTACACTGAACTAGTCAGGGCTAATTCCTCCTCCAATGTTTAGGGGAAAACACCAACCCTCACTAACCCCTTCCATTTTCCTCTCAAACTACCCCATCCCAACCCCAACCTGTTTATCCACTGTCAACAATACAGGGCCTGCCGTTGGAGCGCGGCACCTGCTGCTTCCTGGTTCACGGCTGGTGATCGGGAGGTTTTCAGATAAACAAACTCTGTCTCGTTTGGTTCAGGTGTTGACAGCGACGCATTCCCCCGTTTCATCTGCTGCTCTCTTACGCAACCCCACACCGCGCCGGCGCTCTGCAGCGCTTTCTCGACAGATTGCTTTCCCTCACTGGGGTTAAGTGTATTTCTGTGTGCATGTGTTTGTGCGTCTGTACTTTGCTTATTCTGCAGTGTAAAAATTGCTTGCGCAGGCACCATTAAGTGCAGAGTCTCCCCTGGAGCAGAAGCGAGATGAACTGTTTATCTGTCTATTTCAGTATAAACCACACCCACCCTTATATTCTCCTGAGTAAGGCCCTGATGGAAGAATTTCTCTAAACTCAGTAAACAACACCTCTGTTGCTCAGGTGAATCATCAAAGACATGAGGCCCCGAGGGCCTCGGTTAACGCACAAATCAAAATCGCTAATGACTTAAAGGAATGTCTTTCCAAAGGAGAAGCCATGTTTTCAGCTCTCGGTTTAATCTTGATGACCTGCATCTGCGGCAGCAGATCGTCAAAAGAAGTTATGGTGGTTTCTTTGTCTGCCCGCTTTGTGCGACTGTCACTGGAGGTCAAGGTCTATTAGCAGCTTTCTTATCTCTTCCTCACCGTTTAGTCTGCACTTAAGTAAATTAGAGGCCGCAGTGAACACACACTCCTCCCTCGGTCTAATCCATCCTTCCTCAAGTTCGTCTACTGTCCCGGCCTGCCGCGGATAACACGAGGCCTGAGCTTCAAACAATAAGCGCTTCATGGTTTGTTTAAAATGTAAAGCCTGCAACAGTTTTTGGGTTGCATGGACTCCAGTTGGTGGCAGATTAATTCCTGCCATAAGAATAAAATTAGCATATATTACATCTCAGTGAGCATTCATGCGGTGATTTGCGGGTTGCAAGATGTCAAAGCGTTGGGCTTAAAACAGGCTAAAGTTGCTTGAAAAGGGAGTGCTTTTTTATATGTGTAGGTTACATAGGAGTGTTGTCTCTAAAGGATTTGGATGATTGGGTTTCAACATGTCGTTGATACCCGAAGCGATGGTCAGACAAGAATGCAGGGTGACTCTGCAAATTCCCCAGATTCCTCTCAGTGATCGTGGTTTGTTTGAAGTCCGATAACAAAATTTTTGACTGCAATATCTAAAGCATCAGGGCCTCAGTTATTCAAAAGTTTCAGCATTAATTGCAGATCTGTGACAGGATGTGAACACTCACTTTCAGCCATGCTACAGAAATGAAACCCAACTTCCTGTGTAGGCACTGATTGCTAAGATAAACCTTTATTGATCACCCAGCGGGGAAATTTGGTTGTTGCTACAGCAAAATGACGGAAACACTCACAAATAAGTATCGCAAAAGAAATAATTTGGCATTGGGTGTAAATTTTGAGTTGTGTTACCATCAAGTGTGGACAGAATCTTTGGGTAAAGGGTTGTGGGACCAGGATTTAAATGCGTCGCCATCTTCTAATCTTCAAATCACTAAATTAATGTTCAGTATCTGCAGGTCACAAAGGTTGCAGGCCTCACGGTCTGGAGCATTTACAGGTTCTGTCTGTAGCATGTGACAGCAGCTAGAGGCCATTCTTGACCGCTGAAACTTTTGCAGGAACCTTTTGAGAGAACTCAGGAACTTAACATTTCAGCCATGTGTGTCTGGTTCCACTTTTGGTCCCTGGGTCATGGTCTCTGAAGGCCAAACTGTTGCTGCTCTTCAGTAAAACCTTGTCAGAGCCATGGCGGTGAGAACTCTGTTGGATGAATAGATGTACTTTTAGTATTTAGCATCCCTTCAGTGCCTTAGTGTTTTTGCTTTTTGTATTAATGCTTTTGAACTACAACTATTTTGAACAGGTGAGAAGTTCTTGTGAAAGCTCATTGTTTGTGCAGCAGTTTGCTCCTCGGTGAAGTCATCCTTTTCAAACCATAAGCTCTCGTGCTGACATGACTTGTTAAGCCTGCCAGAGCGAAAGGTACGACAGAAATGTTTGAGGCTGCTTCAGGCAACAGCACACACTAGGTGGGCAAACAATCTGTTCAGCTATTTATCCATAAATCATTCTGATCTTTTAATGTTGACAGAGCGGTGGTTTATTTTGAAATTGTCAGGAGGAGCATAATTAATGTTTTTTTCATTTTCCAAAATGAAACTGGACGAAAGATAATGAGCAGGGGATATTTGATCTAACTTTTGTAATGGTTTTTTAATGCCATAATTATCATATTTCTTCACATGATTTAATGATTTTTAAACTTTTCCTGACTTGTTTTGGTTCTTATAGGCAGGCAGTTACGTCCCCCAGACAACAAAACGTGTGTGAATTGCAGTGCTTGTGAAATCATGTCATGGCACAAATATCGGCTGCTAAACATTGAACTGTGGAGCTCCATGCTGATGTGATCACAGACTGTTCGTGACCTCTTGCCAGAGCTGCTGCTGGTCTGTACGTGCTGCAGTGGTCAACCCAGGCCAGCATTACCTCAGGAAAGAGATTTCACTGTGAAAACACCAGCCGTCTCCGCTGGCTGCCTCCAGTACAAACACTCCCAGGGCTCCCAGAGGGAGGTGGGGTGGCTGTGGGAGCAGAGCTGGGCAAGGACCGGGGAACATGGGACAGTGGCAGGGGTAGGGGGACAGTCTGGGTCAGGCAGGGTGAAGCGGACTCCTTTTGGCAGCTTTCTTGTGAAGCTCTACAGGAAAAAATGGTTGATTTTCAAGCTGTTGGAGCTGAATGCAAACTGCAAAAGGCTCAGATTACATCAATGAGGTGATCTGCAGCTGCAAGTTCTGCAAGTTTTAAACAGGAACTTTTCGCTGCGTTGGCGTTGTCTCTCACTATTACATCATCTGATTAGCATAACTGAGCTGCATGCACTAACTGGAAAACAAAACCGGTGGGCAAAAAAGAACTCGATCAATATGATGTGATCTAGATTGGCTTGTGTGTAACTGTGTCTTGCTGTTTTGATACAAGAAGTCATTCTATCCTCATCATCTTATATTGAACTTTTCTATTGAAACCAGGCGAAAGTTATACAAGACTTCTCTCGAACTGACTCATCCACCGTTTCATGACTACCAGCTGTATGTAGCTGCTCAATTTCATTTGTGCATTGCATTGTGGAACAATATTGTCTACCAACAGCACACAAAAAGGCCAAGAAATTACTGTCACATGGTCAACTTACTTGGATTTTCCAAAGCTTTCAGCCACATCTCATGGCCTCCCACGACAACTGAGCATCTGAGGAAGGTCTTGAAGTGAGCTGAGAGCTGCAGAAGCCAACATGAGCGGATGCTGTGATAAGAAAGCTTTGGTCAAACTGCTTTTTCTTAGTTAAAGATTGAACTTTAAGGCTGAGTGATTTTCATATGCACGTTCTCATACCTAAATGACCAAATAGGTCGATCGCCAATGAGTCCCAAAATGATATTCACGACCGTTGGAGAGTACCAGTGAAAGGCGTCCCAGACCTTCATCGTCACATGGTTGACCTTGTAAAAAGGTTTTACCTTAAGAACATTATCTGTCAGACGGGACATGAATGGCAGTCTCCTGGATGACCTTTGGCCCATCCATCCATTCATCTTTTTGGCCATTTTTCTGGTGAAGATGGGTTGTTTTCTAAGTACTGCACAAAGGCACTGAGACAGAACTGCAGTTGTCACACAGTGTAACATCCTCTCCTCTCTGATTCTTGCACATTGTAAGCTGTCAAATCAATCAAATTTTAGCACTTAAAATGGTAGAACCACTTTTCATGAGAGAAAATCAAGCAGAAATCTTAATCTGCCGCCACCCGATTGTCACGAGCATGACGGCGCTCCCTGGTTTCTCAGCTCTGCGGGAAATAAAATGATTTTCTCATCTTGTTGTTCACACACAGTTTGTAGTCATGTGATTTTGAAACTCGTGAGATATTCTTCAGGAACAGTATTGACTCAACTCACCACAAGATGCAAATATCTTTATTACATGTTTGTTGCCAGACTAAACACAACTAAGATTAAATTGGCTTGTTAAGCTGCAGGACAACCATTTGTTTATCTGTTGTCTTTGAGCGTAGTTTTCTGACAAACTAGTGTGTCGAAGCAGCTGCGTCTATCAGCCAACTTGGAAAACCCTCATGCTGGAAGTTCCTAACATGACACAAAAACACCTCATGCAAATGTGAGCCTGGCACCTCGAGTGAATTTTACTGAAATAAAAAACTTTCCCCTGTGCGTGCGGACAAATCCGGAGATGCTCACACTTCTCCAAACAGTTAATTTATTATCAGCAATGCTTAAGCCTCTCTATGAAATCCATCGGCCACAGACGATGAGCGAGCAGAGAGATATCGACTCTCCAATCAGAGCAGAGACGGCCACATGAATTAAGTCTCTAATGAGATATGAGGTAGATAGTCAGAGAGGAGGAGGTAGACTTTTGTCACTTTCCTCATCATTTCTGCCACTTCCTGGGGTGCTGCAGATAACCAGCCCAGATCCTGGTGCGCTTGCCAGCGATTGGCTGCAGCAGGCTTATTTACCTAATAAGGCTTGTCTGATTGGCCCACGGGAGACAATGGCATGTGTAAACAGCCCCTGGGCTCTGGACAGCCGACCGACACAGCAGTCCCTTTGTTAGTTAGGTAGCTACTCTAACTGTTGGCAGTCGACGCATGCATGATCACACATGCACTCACTGGTCGCAGTTAGAGCTGGATTGCATGAGGTTTTAAGGCCGACCGTGAAGCTGGAATTTTTGGGTGAAAGTGGCCAGTGACCAGTCACCTGTGCCAGTGTTCAACATCTTTAAAGGTGAGCAGTATCAAGAGTACTCCTGCACAACATGAGGAAGTTTTCCACAAAGGCTTTGAAACTGCAGCCCCCTTATTCATTTCAATGAATCCACAGCAGGCGTCCATGCAGAGGCTCCAGAAATGCAGCGCCGTCCGTCAAAAAGTTAAATTGTGCTCTGGGTCGGCCAGCCAGACACTCACAAGCACACACCCCGAATAGATCACTTAACAGAAATGGTTAAATCTAGTGTTTATCCTGTGATCTTTTTAAGCGAGCTAACCAGCTAAACTCGACGATAAATGTATTATACATTATACCCACATATCCCCAGCATGCTAGCAGTCATTGTGAGCATATTGTCATGCTAATGTTAGCATTTAGCTATTATTCTTGTGCTTGCTATTCTTCCCTCTGATACACCTGTCTCACATTCAGGTGTGAGCAGTTCTTTGTGAACGGAGTCATTACAAAGCTCATAAATCTGACTGCACAGCACAGCTCCAGAAGTTACTGCTTACTTCTGTGTGAGATGAGAGAGTTTTGTGCAGCCTACGGACCCATTTCTCATCCAAAAAAATACAAGAATTTCTCAACCAATTTCTTAAAATTTCTTTGATGTATCAGACATGACTTGTTGATCATGTGGTTCCCCGTGGAGTCTGTTATGTGGATAAGCGAACCTTAAGAAGCTATTGAATCTAACGCAGATATAAGGAATAACTTCAAGAGATCTGGCGCGCAGTGAGATGTGAAATTCTGTGTCTTTAAAAGTGACTTTTCATGCCAAGAAATTCTACATGGCACATGGCAGTTTCTTGGCATGGACGCTTTAGTCTAAACCTCATTGTAATATAGTGAAAAAATACCATTTATTTTTGTGTGTGTAATCATAGAAGAAATAAGAAAAAACTCCAGAATTAGAATAGATTACAAGAAAACTCATCCTAAAACAAGTGTGCAGAGATATAAAGCTGCAGCATCTGTCCCAAGATATCAACTTCTTACCCAGTTTATTCAAAGGTGATTAACGCATGCCTTGGCCCAGATATAAACGGAGTGGCACTCAGCACAGCCGTCAAACACACCTTTGCAGATGGTGCCAAGATCGTGTCATCAAACAGCTTAGCTAATGCATGTCCCCTGGCACTGCAGCCAAATGAACAGAATACAAACACCTGTCTGCTCTACTTTTCTGTGGATTTGTGATGTGGCTAAGAGATGCCAGTCAGCTATCAGTCGGTTGCTGCGTGGCTCAGGTGATTTGGCTGAGTGTTCGCTCGCTGTGAAGTGCAGTGAAGGCTTCAGACGACGTTGGGTAAACCCCAGTGACAGTTTGTGGATGCAGGCCCATGCAAATGTGCTGCTGCCACAGAGGTTTTGACAGGTGAGGTTCAGTTTGGCCCGGGGGCTAGAGAGAGACGGCAGTCCGTTACACAGGGCCAACCAGGGGGCAAGGCTGTAAAGCATGTCGTGAAAGCCATGTGGTGAAGCAGAATACATGGAAATACACTGACACAAAGGTGCCGCAGGGCGATCTGATGGAACACATTTGACGTCAGAGAAATACGCTTCCCGAAGAGGAACCTTTGTGAAGTTAAACACAGATGGGGAGGACTGAAGAAGACTGAACAAAACACATATTTCACTGTATTTGTTGTAATCATTCTGCACAACGAGCAGTGACTTTTATCCTTTTTATTGTCAGACTCTATAACTCAGAATATGAGGAGAAACACCGCCAGTTAAAGCACAGAACTACAGAGACTCTCAGTTATTGCATGAGAGGATCATTTTGTATTTGTACCCTTTAATTTAAAGTACTTCGATGAGTATCCTTATCTGTTCTTAGGAAGGAACTGATGCAGGATTGTTCAGTTTTAATTCCTCAAACAAAGGAATAATTTGACATGTCGGGAAATACACTCATTGATACATGAGAAGTATGAAGCTACCACCAAGAGACAGTTAGCCTAGCTTAGCATAAAGGCTGGGAACCGAGGGAAACCGCTTGCATTCCATGCTAACATGCTATTTGCAGAAGAAAATCATGCTATAAAGATCCTCTTGTGCACATGAACCTTCACTTTTGAGTATTTTCTGAATAATCTTATTTTGCATACTTTAACTCAACCACATTTTAGTACAGGTAACTTTTAGAGTAAGTAGTAATCTTTTAGTAAATAACTGTTTTTCCTTGAGAAAGATAATCTGGTACTTGAACAGGTAACAACATTTTTCACTCGTGTAACCGCCCACTCTCCTTAAATATTCCCCTTTCCACCTCCGTTTAACCCAAATCCTTCGTGCCATGCCTCAACTTCTCCCTGAAACACATCACCTCCCGCTCTTCCAGGCCCTCTCAGGTCGTCATTCATTCCCTCGGACGCCTTCTGTCATGGACTCAGGTTTGTACCTCCGAGCTGCTCCCTCGGTGAACCTGTGAACTTTGTGCCACCCCCAGTACTCACAGTGCTCTGGAAAAGCAATTTCTGGGTCTAAAACTGGTGAAAAATAGTCTTTCACAGCCTTGCTGCATAAATCGGGCAGAGATCAGTTCATTCAGAGCCGTGAGAGGAGGTTTGGATGTGGTTTGTTCATTCGCATAGACACTTTGAGCATTTAAACTCATCTGCTGACAAATCGCTAATCATAGCGGCAGCAGGCTCCCAAGCCTGTTGCAACTATATGAGAGTGTGTGTGTGTGTGTGTGTGTGTGTGTGTGTGTGTGTGTGTGTGTGTGTGTGTGGGATGAGGGTTTAGGCACGTTGTCTGCTAGGCTGTCCAAGAAGCCCCAGGGCACCTCAGTAAAAGAGATAATTATCTTTTATCTGCTATGTTGTGACGGGAGATTATGGTTCAAATTTACGATTGTGAAGGAGACAATGCAACGCGAGGCTGCTCTTTTCAAAGTGGCGAGGGGGTCTCGAACAAGTGAGAGAACTCCCACAATGCCGCAGCGGCTCATCCCTCATGTTTCAGGCTTCAGGTCTTTGGAAACAAAAGGGGAGGATCAGAGAAACAACAGCCATTTACTTTCAGGAGCGACTGTAGTAATCCTACATTAATTTATAGGTTACAGTATATTTATGTTGAATGGGCACCAAAGTGATATCAGACAGGTTAAAGGTACCACAGACTCCAATATGGTCAGTGTTAGCTTTATTTCTAGCATCTTTATCACAGTTAAGAGTAGTTTTATATTTAAAAACATTTGTATGCTCTAATCAAACTGTGCATTCAACACATTATAAGTAAAATATTTCACATATATTCCATCTGAGTGCAGCATTTTTTTGTTTTTTGATTCGCTAGTTATTTCATGTTTCAGAGGAAGTTACAGTTACAGTGCATGAGAAGATCAATGCCAATGTAATGGCTGTCTGTTCAATATTAAGCTGCAGCTGTTAGCTTAGCTTAGCATAAAGACTGGAAACAGGGACAAACAGCTTTTGGACCAGCCAGGCTAGCAGTTTCCCCCTGTTTCCAGTCTTTATGCTAAGCTCAGCTAGCCGGCTGCTGGCTGTACCTTCATATCTATCACACAGACACTAAAGTGGTATCAGTCTTCTCATCTTATTCTTGGTAAATAAGATAATAAGTGTATTTCCCAATGTCAGATTATTCCTTTAACAATAAATAGATGCTTTAAATATGTGTGTTCAAGCTTAAAGATGCTGGAAACTTTGGAATCTCAGCTAGATCTTCAAAGAGCTTTCAGGTTTGAGGGTTAAAAACGGAAAAATTAGGCATTTTTTCCATTTTAATGTCAGGTTTAGGAGCCTTAAGTAACTAACTATCTCCAAAATTTTCCATGTGCTTATTAGCGTACATCACAGCTCTGTCAGTAAATTTCCACTTATCAAGTTATGATTACCACCTAAATGTGATGTCATTCAAATGGACTTCTTGAGAAAGTGTTAAACACGACGTCACGCAGAAGCTGATTAACACTAATGCTCACACCAATGCGATTTTAATGATAAATGACGCTGCATGATAATGATGTTTTCCAGCCATGCTTGTTTTTAACATCATTTCTATTAAATCAAATTACAACTGAAGAGCTGTCGCGTCTTTTAAGGCCGCAAACAGCCACAGATATTGAGCGTTTCAGACATATTTGAGCTGTATGAGTTTGTTCATGGGACATTTGAGGAATCATTAAGCCACAACACACAGCAAGCTCCCCCACTCGTGACCACAGCACACGGGCTGAGCCGTCCTTCAGACCAATATTACTAATGCGATTCTCTGTGTTTGTGTGTGAAAAGAAACTGCGACACACCCAAAACCATGAGATGAAAAGTTTGACAGAAACCCGTCAGAATGTGCAGAGAAGTGCTGACACATCCTGTATCAGCACGTTTCTACTTCCTGTGGTGTGAGGTTGATCATTTTTAGCACTGTGGGAAATTAGTATGAAGGGATTTTCTTCCTGCTTTTACTTTGAAAATGCCGAATTTATAGACATTCACTCAGTGTCAAAGATGTCATAATCATTTCATGTGGGAATTGTGGGAATTCTAACACTGCAGGAACTCAAAGAGCCTCTTCAGTGAGTTTAAGATAAAGTTTGCATTTTGGAAATTCTGTGAAAAAGGCGGATTTTTAGGATTCAAAGTCAGCAAATTCCTCCAAGATGGCGACCCCAGCGCTGACCTGACCTCTGCCGATGGTGACAGCGGCGCTGCCTGGATGAAGATGGACTATTCCTCGCAGCCGATTACGCCCGCAAATCTGTCATCATCCTCACCTGAAAGACGAGAGGCGGGCGCAGGAAGACAGCGAGACAGACGGGGAGCGAGACACACAGATTTAAGTGGTTTGTGACGACGATGGCGATGATGATGGAGGGAAGAGGAGAGGAGATCACAGAGAGTTCGTCGATCCGCATTCATCCTCACCTGAGCCGCTCGCTGCACATCCAGTCAGCCTTGGCAGGCGTCCACAGCCGAACACCAGAGGGAGAAAGGTCAGCCAGGGGCCATGGGGTCCCACCACGGGGCAAAGCTCTTCTCAATCCCTCTATACACACACACACTATTCCCATTCTCATTCCACATGCCCCCTTGACCTCACTATTAAAACACAGGAGCAAATCTCCCGATTGGTCACAGCGGCTCAGAAACAAATGACGCCAAATACCTGACTTCTGTATGGCCTTTCCTGCAGGGAGGGCTGCAGCCGCCGGATTTGGCATTCCACTTGTGCAAATATATTCCAATATTGGAAACGCGGTCCCCAACAGTCCACATAATTTTGGGGTGGGGAGATCTGTTTGAGTTGCGCAGAGTTTTACAGGCCACAGGCGACATTTCAACAATGGCGACCGGAGCGAACAATGCGCGTTGAATCGGAGCGGATCGACTTAACGGGACTGATGGTGCGCAGAAGTTAGCCGTGAAAAAAAAGGCCGAAAAGAAAGGAAATGAAGAAACGCAAAGAAAATGGTGTGACAATATCGAGGATGTTCTCCTAATTGGATGTGTTGATATAAGCTTGTTATTTATTCCCATCAGGGAGAGTTTACCCCAGATTCTGCACCAGCTTTAGCATGAAAGGCTAATTGTGTTAGTCGAGGGTGTTTGTGGGTTTTTACAGGTAAAAGCCTGAAAAGTGAAGATGACCCTTGTTTCACTCAGTCTCACGCTACAATCACAAGTGCTCAGCTCTGATTTTTGTGGATCACTGCAGCAAATACTCTCATTTAAATCTGCCAGGAACCGCGATGGATTTAAGTTTTTATCCTGCGTAATGTTTTATTGTTATGTGTGACACATTGTTTGTTTCACAAGCTTTTATAGTTTAGTTTTATTTCTTTTTAGGATTTCTGTCTTTGCTATTTTTGATTTTTTTTCTTCTGTTGATGTTGTGAAAAATATGACAGATGTTGAATCATTGTAGCATCATTTTGGCAGTTTTAATCATTTTATTCACATTTTCGTCGTCTTTTGCTGTATTTAATTTGTTGGTGTGCTACTTTTTCTTTCACTGTTTATCTTTCCGCTGAAGCACTTTGAACCGCGGCACCCTGTGTGAAAGATGCTGCACAGATTCAAGTTTGACTCACTGTTTGATTTTAAAACATACAAATCTGAACAGGTCACGAACTGGCCTGCATGCAGAAAAATAAAACCTCATGCAAGTAAACTCCGCTGAGGCAGCTCTGACAAATGCAGTCGTGTGTGGTCTCTGACGCTGGCTGCGCTTTCCTGCAGCAGCTGATTGTGTGACACTCGCATGGACTGCCTCAGAATGAGAAGCAGGAAAAGTTGCATGAAGTCTGAGGTTAGCTTAAAAATCAATGCATCTGCAGTCTGAAGCTAGCTTAAGCTTTTGTGCACATGCCATCATACCACCTGTGGTCACTCAAGGCTGCTGTGACTATAAGTTTCTCACCTCTACAGACACACTCTCACCTTCACAGCAGTGTGTTCAAACAAAGCTAACCGAGGTGTTTTTCCCTTCCTGCTGCAGGTCGGCTGCAGACTGTAGAGTGATGTATGATGTGTTTGTGTTTCCTCTAGGATTTTGAGTTCATTTTGAAAGTCAGATGTGACTGCATGATATATTTCAGCTTGAATTATCTTAAAATATTTGATCAGGTTTCATAATTTAACCTGTAAGAAGCCGGATTTAAGCCTGAGACGATGCTGCTTGCTGCTGCATCCTGACACTGAGCGACCGTAGATGTTTGCTGTGCGTGGACAGTGCTGCAGGTTGTTCGCTGTGTATTTATGCATCAGTGGGATGAGACAAAAGCCCCTTCAGCCTGTGCAGCCTGACCTCTCCGACCCTGCCATTTGATTTGTTCCTCCGCTGCCACTGTTTATTTCTGCTCTTCCTGTTTGTGCTCAACTGACCGTAAGAGCCGTTCCTGTGAATGCTGGGTAGAAAAAAAAAAATGTCGCTGCTTGTGGCTGTGGTGGCAAGGTGATTATCAAAGATAACACAGCGCAGAAAGAGACAGAAAAGACGGCTCTCGACCACGGCGCTAACATGTCAACAGAGATTAAACTAGTTTATTATTTTCAAAGAGGGAAAAAAATTACGAAACAAAAAAGCAGTCATATTTTACACTAGTGATTATTATTAAATTTTTACAACCATTCAGTCTGCATAACATAAAGAAATAATTCTACATCTTTGTTTATTTCGTATTTTTGGTACTCTGATTTATACATACAAATAACAAATACAGGAACTTTTTTTCACAATGCATATAATCTGTGGGCAGGAAGAAAGTCTTTCAGGTGATCAAATGTGTGTGTGTGTGTGTGTGTGTGTGTGTGTGTGTGTGTGTGTGTGTGTGTGTGTGTGTGTGTGTGTGTGTGTGTGTGTGTGCATGTGTGTGTGCGTGTGTGTGTGTGCGTGCGTCAACACAAACCAATTGCCCGAGACCTATAGCACATCCAAAAAAAAAAAAGAAGAAGAAGAGAGATGCCGGCAGCCGGAGCCGCTGACTCTCTGCAAACTTAATGCAACACAACTCACGCAGGCGAAAACCGAGGCCTGCCCTTTCTCAAAGTCTCTCCCTCTCATCTTCTCGCCTCCTCCTCCTCCTCCCTTTTTTCTTTCCTCCGAGGCGTCCTCTCCTCATTCCTCTGGCGGCAAGTCTCTCCACCTGCCGCGACTCGTACCCTTCTCGTCGTTAGCTGCCCAGGGGCATGTTTCCTTTTTTTTTCTTACTTAATTAAAAAGTCTTCATTAAATGTTCTGTATTTCATACAATTTGTACAAATATATTCAACGTCTGTCTCTCCTCGTCTTCAGCAAGAAGAAAAAGAAGGAGGAGGGGAGCGGGGGTTCCTGTTACACAGGTGCAAGGTGAGGAGAGGCGGGTTTGGAGGTTTCGGGAGAGAGCGTTGTAAAAGTTTTTTTCGTGTCTCTTTTTGTGATGTTTGTGTGTGGAAAAATGGCTTTTTGTACACAAATGGAGCTCCTTATCATGTGGATCAGCTGGGAGGACAGCCTCAATGTGGTGGCGGTGGCGGCCCGGGGAGGAAATGCTCTTTCTCTCCCTGCTTGGAGGAGAAAAAAAAATGTTCCCCCTGGAGGTCAGTGCGCCACAGTCAAGTCGAGTCTGCAAAGCATTCACATCGCAGAGGTACTCTTTGATTTTTAGAAAAATAAGATACAACTGAGGACAAGGGAGCCTAAAGCCTGTCGTCCCGGCACCGCAGCTCCGTGGTGGGACAGGAGAGCTTAGGCCGGGCCGAGGAGCAGTTTGTCTTTTAGGATATGGAAGCAGGTCAGCAGAGGTACCGAGGGACGTGGTGGTGGCGAGGCCGAGGGTTCGGGGCGGCGGAGCGCAGGGAGGTCTAACCCATGGCTGTGACCATACTGGAAGGGTGGTGGGGGGCGAACGGGAGGCTGGAAGAGGGGTGCATGGGTGTGGGGGTGGTCAGCATGTGGCTGGAGTGCGAGAAGGGAGGGAAGGACGACATGTGGCGGGACAGGGCGGCCGGGCTGAAGGAGCTGCTCTTGTCCATCAGGCTCTTGGAGAAGTCGTCCATGCTGTCTTGGGACTTTTTGCTCTTCTTGGACTTGCTGGACATCTTCCTGTTCCTGGTCTGGATGCCTTCCTTCTTCATGGTCAGAGGTCGGTTAATCTGCTCTCGAAAGGAGACAGAAAAGATGGCAGATTAGTATTTTGTCACAGAGGATTGGTGGCGCTGCGTCACATGCAAGATAGAGATCTTAAAAGTGGGGATTTCGGCATGAAGACGGGCGGAGCTGTGGCTCCGTTTACATTAAGCAGCACAATAAAAAAGAAACCTTAAGTGGAGGGTGTCACCAAGTTTGAAAATAAGGAAGAAAATGTGGCTTTTAAGTTTTCTTTGAGGCCGATTTTGGGGTTTTGGGGAGACATAATGACATGTAATGGATTGACATCATGAGGCGAGTCTGACCGTCCCATCCTGAAACAGACGATTGTTTACATATTCTCTTTGAGCGTGTTTGTTTTGGGATGTTGATTCCTTTAAGCTGAACTGTGTCTGAGGCTGTGGCCATGCCAGAAAGAAAGGGAGAGAGAGAAAAAGATGGAGGGGGGTGGAGGGAAGATGGAGAGAGTGTGTGCAGAACAGAGACGGACGGAGAAGAGTCTGGCAGCTAATGTGCAGCCAGCCGACCACAGAGACACATGGCCATGACGACCGCCGGCGTCGGCCAAGTCCTCCTCTCCACCCTCCTCCTCAACCGCGTGGCCGTCTCCTGGCCAAAATGGCCCCAGCTGCCATATTCCAGCATAGGTTTAGCCGGGAATGAGAGCTGGATGATGGAATTCCGGCTGTGGGCAGGATTATGAGGGGAGGTGGATGAGGCCGACTGGCTTCCTGATCTTTCTGAGCGGTTCTTCCCGGGGAAATGGGAACAGGGATTTCTTCCTCACTCTCTCTCACGCTGTCTGAGACATTGGCATTTTTCTCCGACTCCTTAAGCAGAGTGGCCTCGATGATTAGCGGAGGGCAGAGATCTGTGGCCCCCCCAGTGATGTGGTTTCATTCTCTAAGATGTGGCTCCATACTGGGTGACTTTCTCTGCCTTGTCTGCCTTGCTTCCAGCTCTGAGGCATGCTACGCCCACCTAGAGCCGGCCGGGCCTGCACTCTTTGATGCTGAGATGTCTGCCGTCTCACAGAGGAAGCCTCGGGCCTCCGGCCTGCGCTCGGCCGCCGCCCCGGCACATCAAACAAAAGCTGAGCCGAAGCATTTGAGTCAGTGACCGCCGCAGAATACACAGCGCAGCCTCTCACATCCTCTCTCCCGACAGCAGCAGCTAACCACCTGAAACCCCTGCCCCCGTGCAGAGGTGTCAAAGCTGAACATCCTCACAGATACAAAGATGACAAAGACACCTTTCACACACAGTCAGTAAACCCCCTGATTACTGAAAAGAGGCAGTTTGTGTTTTAGGTGTTAACAAGGCCTCTTGTTGGTGGCAACTTCTCAGTTCTCACAAGCTCCTTATCTAAGGCAGAGCTCAGAGGACAACACAGCGCTCCACTCAGGTGTGTTGGGCCATGCAGGGCAGGAGTGCACGCAGGAGGCTGGGGACTCCGCTCAAACTCCCCATGGAGAATCTGGAATTTGTTTCAAAGGGAAACGAGCCCCAACAGAAGTCCAGATTTACCAAAATAAACTCATTTCACAATTACGCCAAGGTCAGGGTCAGCTGAGACGCTAACGTGTGGCTGGGAAATATTATTCTTCTCTGCCTTTAACCTTGAATGTGTTTCTGCGGCGTCTAGCCGTCAGCCAAAAGTAACAGAGGAAAATGATTTAACAGGGAGCGCTCGCGTGACAAGCAGGCCAGCAGAGCAGGGTCCTCTTCCCTTCACATATAGAGGCAACTTCCATCAGCTGTCAGCTGAGGAAATATTACCTACATGTGGCCTCAGAGCAGCCAGCGTGCTTATTATTATTATTATTATTATTATTATTATTATTAGACCCATTAGTTTCAACGACAATGGCAGTGTGATTAAAAGTGACAGCTTTGTGCTGCAGGAGAGCAGGCAGAGATAAACGAGTCCCTGGGGTTTTCAGATTCAGGATGTGAAATGATGTGGCGAGGCGCTAACCAACCCAAAACGAATCAGGAGGATTGGTGGTCAGAGGGGGGACTCCAAGTCCCTGGCGCACTTGGAACCAAAAGGCAAGAAATAAGAAAAAAAAAAAAAAAAAAAAAATCGGCCTGGAAATTAATCGAATTTTAATTAAGCCCCCTTCTTTAATATTCAAAAGCGAGGCGGCTGCGGGCTTAGTTCACTTCGCTCTTATACATTTTAGATTCGCACTTACTGCCAATAAATCATATTAATTCTACAGTATTTGTTATCGCCGTGGCCCGGAAAGTCTCTGCAGGGACAAGTCAGATAAAATATTCAGAGGAGGAGGGAAAGGTGCCCGGCAGGACGTGATGAGAGAGACGCAGAGAGGGTGAGGAAGATGGAGGAAGGAATAAATATTCAAGGCAGCCTGTGATGGCTCCGGCAGATAGCCACTGAAGGTTTATTACTTACATTGTGCAGTTTAAAGTACAGGCCGCAGGCGTTACACACCGGGTCCCCGTTGGCGTTTCTCCGCCACAGCGTCGTCGTTGTCGTTTGACAGTTTGCGCACGACGTCCCTGCCCGCCTGGCTGCGGACTGCACGCGCAGAAAGGCCAAAAAAAGAGAGAGAAAGAAACCCGTCACATGACCACGCAATAACCCAATCAACATCAAGGTGTATTCTAGCAGATTTAACGCCAAGATTCAGGGCTTCCGCTCGTGGAATCTGTGATTTTTAGCGCTGAAGTGTGATTTTATTTGCACATCTGGGAAGTTTGACTCCACAGGCGCCCTGTAGCACATCTGCAGGGCACATCTAAGCAAAAATCTGGGATTATGACGCCTTTGTGTAATTGTGGCAGCACTGCATACATGGCACCATGCACAGTAGCCTCCTACATCTCCACAAATGCAGCAAAAGAAAAGGCCATTTTATTTTCTGTCATTACAGATTAAACACAGTCTTTATTTTCACTCATGGGCATTGTGCAAAGCCATTAAAAACACGGCAGTCCATAAAGGCTCTCCATGTCCACCCATAGGATTTATCCTCTGCATTGAGTGCGAGCTGAAAATAGTTTAAAATAAAGACAGAAATACCAAAAACAGAGCTGCTTTCACTCCAGGCTAAAAATAGCGTCATAGAGCACATACCTCCAGGAGAATAAATATTTACAGAAGACATAAAAGCAGTGCCTTGAAACGGGAGAGCTATTAAATCTGATTAAACTTCCCCCCTTTAAGTGCGTGTTTGCGCCACGCAGGCTCGTCTCCAAAAGGCCTGAGCGCGCTCATATTGACTTATGATCGATCAGACTGAACAAAAACTGGCTCTTATGTGTGTGTTTAAAGGTGATTTTTTTAAAAACATGCACATTGTGGATAGAAAATCAGAATATGTGACGCAGGGAAAGGAACCACGTGGCAAGAATTGCGCGCCAATTAAAAGCGCGATTAAAAAGAGAAACGTGGATATTTTGGGGCTTTGGCTGCTGGCGGAGTAAAACCCTTCACTTCATCCTGACACAGTCAAAGTCCTGTCTTGTCCTGGATTTAGCCGCCTGTCTTAGTCTGGCCTGACATTGATGTTATAATCTCTAAAAACAATCAATAGACGGTGACCGCAGAGGACACACTCACGTAAAGGACTACATTATCTCAGGGAGGGATTTCCAATTATACGCACGTGGTGGCCTAATCACCCCTGCTGCCGTGTGCTGGGAATAACCAATCAGATTGCAGGAATAAAGCCTTAATAATTTCGCTTCTTTGCTTTCATTGCATCTTCTTGCAACATCTTTCACCTGCTTTATATTTAAATGCTGTCACTCAACCTTTAAATCAATTCATTTTTATGTCAATAAAACGTGAAATCCCAGCAAGGAAATATATGATTTGTTGGATGGGATGAATTATTGCACAAATGATCAGGTTGCCGCCTCCTGAATCCTCTCCCGGTGTCACTTTCTGGCCTCCAAATAAGATTTTTGGCCCCCCCATAAATAAAAACCAGGGGTCAAACGTGGCGTGGCAATTACCCAAACCAAATTTAAGCAGAGGTTCTAAACAAATCTGAAGTCGTGACTGTGTGCTGGCCTGGCTCGGACCCCGCAGCCTCTCTGTTTTGACTGGGGAAGTGGGCTGTGTTGTTAAAAGCGACTTATCTGCGCTGCTCAGATATCCGGCAGCTCTTTCCTGGGAAGTCGGCTTTTCACATTAGAGGCGAGGTGGAGGAGAGAAGAGGTCCAGAGTAGGACTGGACAGCCATCTTTGCCTCGAAAGATTTTTTTCTGTCTTTCATAAGAAGGCAGAGGGGAACTCCTCTGAAGCGTAAAGAGATGCAGCTCTGATGAGGGGCTTTCCCTGAAATAACTACAAAAAAAAAAAAGCTCCACCTGAAGCAATTGCAAAAATAGCCCAAAATGCACCCTAACTCCTAAAATGTTAAAATAATGCTCGTATGCTGGAGCTCATCGTGCGTTTTGAATGCAGGCCTGCAGCCACACTGCAACAAGCTACAGTGGAAGCAGTTTTCTCTTTAATGGAGGCAATGCATCTCCAAAATACACACGGGGCCTATTGTTTGAACAGAGTACTCTGTGAATCAATGACAATTTTAGCAAATAAAAATAGCATCGTCATTGCATTTTAAAAAAAAACTGTGCAGTTTTTTCTATGGTAGTATCTGAAAACAGAGACCTGCACTTGTCGAGTCAATTTCCTGCAGCTAATAGGCCTACTTCTTCCTGGATAGGGGAAAAACAGAGAGAGAGACGGAAATGTCATCAATAGAGAAATGTGGTGGAGACGTACCAGCCGCCGCTTGGGCTTGATGAGAGGGCGATTCTGCCCGTTCATCTTGTGATAGAGTCCGCAGGCGTTACACAGATAGTGTCCCGTACCGTCCCGCCTCCACAGCGGAGTCGACGTGGCCCCGCAGTTCACACACTCTCTACCCTCTGCAAGAGCCAACACACGCACACACACACGCGCGCGCACACACACACGCACAGGACATGGAGACAGTATCCGGGTCAGTTGGTCCTTAAACATGTGAAATAATTCATAATGCTTATAATCTATGGTGGGAATAGAAGAGGTGAGCGAGAGGGAACATGTTTATAAAACATGCAGCACAGCATCTGTACAACAGCAATTATAATAATAATCAGATAATAATAATAATAATAATAACAACAGTGACATCTAAGAATGAATTTTACTGCAGCAGGTATTTTATTAACACACTCTCTCTCTCTCTCACACACACACACACTCTCACACACACAGACTAAACACATGTGGTTAGTGTTGGTGGTGAATACAGCAAAGTGTGTTAAGGTCCATAAGGCAGAAATCATTTAGATAAACCACAAAATCTTCAAGCTGCGTGTCCTTCAACAGGATTTTCAGACAATCTAATCAATCTAAAAATCTAGTAGAACAGGCCTTTTTCTTTCTCTCATCAGCCAAGCTCTGCTGGAAATAATAATAATAATAATAATAATAATAATAATAATAATAATAATAATAATAATAATGGTCTTCTGTGCATATTGTGTGTTAGCACAGGCTGTGTGTGTCCTTTGTTTTGGAATGATTGAGGGGCGTTCAGGGTTGACTGGCACTTCTCTAGTGACACCGACAGGTGAGACGCGCACTAACAGTTTGACTGGAGCATCGAGGGGCCTGAAACTGAAACAAGCGCGCCGCAGTCACACTCACATTATTTGAAAGCAGAGACTCACACGGCGCTTTTGTGCAATGCCGAGAGCCTTTTGCATTTTCATGCAGCCGCACTTCCCTTTTTTTTTCTTTTTTTTTCGAGTTGCAAAAACACACACAGGCCGACTTCTTGACAAAGAGAGAGAGGTGCGTCAGTCCGGGTCGTGGCGCTTTTAGATGTGACAGACATGCAAGCACCTGGACCGGCGTGCGTTTCTTTCTGCCTTTCTCTTTTTCTTTCTCTCTTGCCAACAGACGACGGCTGCTGCAATCAAACAGGAACTGTGTCAGATCCGATGCATTTGACTTGAGGAAAATAAAACGGCCTCTGCTGTGTAGATTTTCTATACTGCACCGTGTGTTTGGGCTTTAGAGAAACGCTGAACGCTTTGTCCGAAATGAGAAGTTTACACGAGGCGCACTCTGCACTGATAACCCCGTTAAAAGGGGGAATACTGCTCAGATCGCGAAATGCACATTATCTCACATTATCCTCGAATTAAAATCTTTATTTGCATTAATGGCCCAGTGTATGATGCTGAATAATCCCGATGATATGCATCAGCTAATCCACTGTTTTCTATACTCCCATCAAAGCCGCTGATATTAATCTCATTACAGAAAACTGGTTTTCAGCTGCGCAGCAATAACCTTTAAAATAATTACCCCTCCTCACAATTTGGAAATATGTGCCCTCACTCCCTCTTTCTCTCCCCTCCCTCGGTGGTTCGTGCACTCTGCCACGGCGACGGTTCACCCGCTTTTTCCCTGTGAATGAACAAGCAGCATCCGGTGCTCTACCGCTGGGTAAACAATGCAACTGTGGCGTGCACTGGTCTGACAGTAATGGGATTATCTTAAACATATAAACGGGGCGACACAGCCCAGAGAGCTGGCTTCCCCTCTGTCTCTCCCTCTCCCTCCGTGTTAGTGCAGAGGAAGATGGAAAAAATGAGCTAAATTCATCTCAGCGTTCAGCTGTGAGCCCGTCTGCGTCAGGGTGATTTTATTCTGTCTGTTTATTCTGGGCGAAATGTGTAATAAAGTTTGAGAATTAGAGCTCTGTGTTTGTGATTAATGAAATTAAAAAGAGCCTTTAAAATTACCAATCTATTTTCCAGCTAGTTTATTTCTTTTATTGAAATAATTTAATTTGCATATTTATTTTATCTATTTCAAACTTTACAATCAACGTATTATTATTGTTATTATTATTACTGTTATTTTTATTCTTATCAGATGATGAAAGAAAGAGCTTTGAGGCATTTTGATGCGCCTGTTCAGATACAGGTTGACCTGCGTGGCCTTTAGCCCCAAAAGGAGAGCTTGTTCATGTGATGGATGAATGAGCTGCTCTTAGGCTTTTTTTTTTTTTTTTTTTTTTAGTATGAGATTAAACATGGCTGATCATTAAGGCTGCAAATCTGGGGAATAATGTTAGATCAAAAGGGAATGTAATAAAGCGCACGCCTACCTGAACAGGACCTTGTTTTTGGTCTTGTTTTGGAACCATAACTAGAAGGTGACCCACCTATCAGGCTACTTGGTGGGAAGAGGCCTGGGCCGTATTCAGGGACATAGGGTGGGTATGTGGCGATGGGGTGGTGGGCAGAGGCTGACCCTGCTCCGATTGATGCCACGCTCCGGCTGTGAGCTGACTCCAGTTTCATACTCTCGGCCAGGGTCACCTGGTACTTTATGCACTCTTTATCCTCCTGCCGCCCGGAGCTGCTGGAGCCCGGGGTGGATATGCCGGGGTCCGGGGATACGTCTTTCGGAGGGGTCGGGGGAAACGTGAAGAGGTGCGGACTGGAGTGACCGGTGGACAGGGAGGAGGAGGAGGCCGGGGGGTAGACGGACAGGCTGGCCGGGGAGCCGTGGTGCAGGGGGTTCTTGGGGAAGGGGCTCAGGTTCCAGGGAGAAGTGCTGTGGTGCGGGGCGATGCCTTTGCTCCCCTCCAGCCAGGGCAGAGAGCCGTGCAGCAATGAGGGACGGCACACCTGGCTACCTGGGGCAGCACAGAAACACAAGAAAACATCACAACCTGATCTCAGCCTGCAACCACAACAAACACGCATTAATTCGTTTGTCATTCAGAAGTGGGAGAGTCGAGCTTCAGGCCCGAACCGCGCGCGCATTTACGCACTGATTTATCAAACAAACTCACTGACATTTCATTTTTCGGTTTGAACATTTGACACAGCTCTGATTTAATTTGCCTTCCTGTCGACATTCTGTTATCGTGAAGAAAAACTAGTGTTTCATGTGGCCACGCACGTGCATATTTTTACCCTTCACCTTCTCCATCGAACAGGCCTTGACGCAACAGCCGAATACTTGTAGGTCAGAAGCCTCAAAAGAAACTACGGCGTGATTGACTGTTGAGGAAGTTAAAGGCTGCGATAAAGGGAACTCCACAAATGGCTCTGCGCTCATGAATAGCATATTCTAATACAGATAAATATGGTACGTGCGCTCAGACGTGAAAACACGCCACTGAGCGACTACCAAAATTTTCCAGGTGCATCTGTGACTCCTGTGCCAACACATCTATTTGTTTAAATTCGTAACCAAACACTCGATTGATCCAGAAAGCAAATTACGCACGGGCTTTTGAAAAACTTCTTTGACGTGTGAGTCAGCTGAATGTCAGCTGCGTTTGTGAAGTTTAGTCGGGAATCGACAGCGATACAAGCGGCAGACGGAAACCAAAGACAAACTGGAGGTAAACCATACATGTTTACGGCGTGGTTTCACAGCACTTAAGCTCTCAGCTTTTTAAGACAAAGTCAGGCCAAAACCGAAACCTGGTCTGGATCACAGTCACATAATACAAATAATTCCAAACACTGTGACAGTAATTGAGTATTCGCTGCAGGGATGAATTACGCGCAGGGATCCAAGCAGGGTAATGTGCACATTATTAAATAAAAGGCCTAAAGAGGCCGTTTACTTACTGTGTGGAGGAGGAGGGTACCTCTGGACGGCTCGGACAGAGTTTCCATAGTACGGAGAGACGTGGTTCCCCTGTCCATCGATATTAAAGAGTACATCCACATCGTCAGCGAGGGGATACTGCGAAGGGTCCATGTATGAGTGGCCGAGGCCCGGGTGATGTGAGCCGGGATGCTGCTCGTTCAACACCGCGGGATGATGGCTCATCCAGCGTGGCTGATCCGCACTTACTTCCATTGCTTTGCCTTTTTCTTTAGCAAATGTTCATGCACGCCGAAGCAAACCGGCACAAGTCACAAGATAAGAAATAATCTGTCCCAAATCCGTTTTTAGTTAAATCCACAGGTTCCGCGCTTGCTTCCGATCACCTGGAGACAGAGAGAAGAATTTATTGTCTTATTTTCTCTAATCTGTTCACATGCAGCACGGCTAAAACAGGCAGGGGGGCTGAATTTACCCGGCTTTCTAAAAAAAAATAAATATATAGATATATATTTAAACACGAAACATACCCCACATTACAAATGCAACAAAGGTGTTGACATATAAATACGTCCAAAATGGAATCCAGTCCCACGCAGAGTTCCTGAACTTCTTCCTCTCAGAAAAAAAAGATGTCAGTGTTTCAGCCCGGCTCAACAAGTCGTGGAGGTTCGTGGAGGCGCAGGGCTCGTTTGCGGCGGATGGCTTCAGCGCACACTGACCAGCACCAGCAAGTTAAACTCACTGATCAAATCTGTGTTTGTGCGCAGTTGTAGACCTCTCCATTAACTCCGCTCCTCTCTCTCTCTCTTTCCCTCTCGTCTGTGTGGCTCTTACTCCCTCACCCTTGCTCTACCTCTCTCTCTCTCTCTCTCTCTCTCTCACTCTCTCTCTCTCCAGCTCCCTTTTTTTTTTTTTTTTTTACAGTGAAGGCATTCTTTCAGGATGGCGCCAGGCAGCTCAATGCTTGCAGACAGCTGTGGCGCGACGCAACTTAAGGAGGGTCTGTCAGTGTCATCAGTTAAGGGGAGGGGCCTGCCCTAATTGAATATAACGTGGGCCAGGAGAGATGCAGAAGTGCTGCGAGATTTTCTTTTTTTTTTTTTTTTTTCAATGACCTTGTCATAAAAAGGTGTTATTTAAAATACGGCTGTTTCTTATTAGCAGGCCTAATAAAACTTAACACCTCAGTTACGCATGAGGTGCTAAGATGAAGGTGTCGGAAATTATAATGGAATCTTAAATTACACAGTAAGACATTAGCATGCACATAAGCAGGATATATAATAGAAATAGAAAAAATAAACAATTAAAAAATACATTTTGCACATCAACTTCTTAAAAGTTTCTGAGCCAATGCATTAAAATAACAGTACCAAAGGACGCAGAAATGTTTTAATCTCGGTGTGTGTTGTGTTGCACCGCCGGCTGAAGTCTGCACTTTATAAACAGTCTGCTGCAGTTTGTCTGCACAGCCGCAGGAAGAGAAAAGAAAGGCTGCAGCAGAGCCTGTTGCTCTGGGCCAATCGCAGGTTGCGGGACATGCACGCTCTTAAAATTGTGACAGTGCGTCCCCTCGCGGTGACAGGCGCGTTATTCTGATGGCACATCCGAAACGAGCCGACCTCCTCACTGAAGCAGCGCAGGGCAAGGACGCCTGAGAACGAGCTTATTGCCTCCAAAAATGAATTTTAAAAGTCCTACTGTAGGCTGTTATTGTCTGTCAGTTAACTTATCAGTGTCCGTGCAGTGACCTACCCGCTGCGGCAACTCAAACAGACAAGCAACAATGGCTCGTGTCATTATTTATTCAAAACAGTGCATTAAATGCAACACGATAGCGCACACAGGGAGTGATTTACCCCACCTCGCCTTCCATCTTTTTACAAGTTCAAAGAGCAAGCAACTAGAGTTTAAGGATCAGCCCTTTCCTCCAGAAAAGCAGAGAGGAGTTCACGCTGCGCGCTCAGTGGCACGCGGCCGTGATGCTGTGCGTTTGCGGCGTGGTCCGCCTCACCGCGCGGCGGAATGGGGGCTGCTCCTCGGGGAAGTGTTTTATGTCTGGAGCCCAGTTTGGCTTCCTCAGACTGGCAGCGTGTAATAGTAGAGTAGGGGATGAGTGGTGGGGGCAGCCTCGGCGACGCCACTGGATGTGACGTCACCGCGGTGTAAACAGTCAGGAAATGAACCCTCTCGCGGCGCGCAGCGAGCTAGGCAGCGGGAGCGCGCACGCCCTTGCACCACGTAGGTATCAGCGTGATCCTGTGGCAGGCTAATATCAGGTAGGGCCGGGTTTAATGGGAGATTGATTGGATGCGCAAAAAGTGCATGAAATGGACTATTGGTGATCAATAGCAGGACAATCTTTAAGATAAAGTTTAGCAGGTACGATTTTCAAACGCCTCCGAGGCCACACGCGCTCAGGTGATGGCTCCATTAGTGCGAATTTGTCTAATTCTCAATTTATTTCCCCCTCTTTGATATGGAGGTTGTTGTCAGCCGGGCGCGTGGGAGCACAGACTGAGAGAGACTTGGCAAAGCGTCGTATTTTTCCTCTCCAGGAGAGCCCTACCTGGAGAGAGAGGGAGAGAGGGAGAGAGAGGGGGAGCGTTTCTCACTCAGGCAAACCTGAGACTGAACTTGGATGCAAACTGCTGTAGCTGCCATTGTCAAGCTGTCAGCGGACTCGTGTAATTATCCTCTTGAAAAGTATCGCGGAGCCATTATCCACAAAGTACCCGTTATAGGTGCTCAGAGGCAACACATGACGGTAAATGTAGCCTAAAATCCCGATTATGTTTTTTTGTTTCTTGACTGGATGTATCGAAGCTTAGAGAATGGGACATGGAAGCCGTCCCATGACTTGATTCCCAAGCCTCGGTGTCAATAACGCCGGAGCTTATTCAGCACGGAATAAGACTGGCTCTCTTAAAAAGTTGTCATTTATAATCCCAATCTGTCGCCACGGAGGGAGAAATAGTGGCTTCAGCTCGTCTTTCTCCCTCAGCGCGTGCGTGCATTAGTCTATTTTTGAAGCCACTGGCCTACAAATAGCAGCGCTGTTGTGCGTAAAGGTTGATTCATAAAAGCAGGCGAGGGGCCAGTCAGGCTTTTGATGGCACAGATAATTTCTGAGTGATTCTGTCAGCCAGCTTTGATTAAAATCACGACATGGCACAGTTTCTTTTTCTACATGGCGGCTGAGAATATAAGGCGCGAGCGGATTATTCCATTGCCAGCGTGGGGGATGAAATGTTTCAGATAAAGTCTGTGTTTGTGTGCACTTTGTCCCTCAACTTCCGGCGTTTGGCCTCGTCAGCAATTCTAATCATTGTTTTTCCTCATAAATAACAATTTCCTTCCGTCAGCTGATTAATCAGGGGTCAGGGAGATAAAATCACACAGCAGTAATAACCGTGATATAACATCAGCGGTATAATAAAGTGTAATAATAATAATTATTATTATTATTGTGTTTGCCTCAATTTTAAATAGCAGCACATGTAAAGGCCATTTAGAAACAAGAGCAGACACAAGAGAGAATTTCACAATATTAATAATAGAATCGTGTGCGTGTGTGTGTGTGTGTGTGTGTGTGTGTGTGTGTGTGTGTGTGTGTTTACTATCATTCATTAAGGCCTGTTTCATCAAAAGCTTTCCATGATGTGTCACATTTTGCACGCGTCCACGCATTTAAACACAAACTGTCCAAAATAGCCGCGACTCATCTGAACGTTTCATGTTGAAAACAAGAAATAAATAAATAAATAAAAAACAACTCCAAATACACCACACGTGTTTTCTATATGTGTGTGTGTGAGTAATAATAAATAGAGAAAGTGCAAAGCCGCTGTGGTGCTGCCTGACATAGCCGTGAAGATGCTCAGTCACTGATTAAAAAGCTGCAGGCCAGTCGTTGTGATCTGATGTGTAACTGATATATTTTACCGGCCAAACGCTCATTTCTACCCCCAGAACCCGCCGCAGCACCGCAGGTAGTCTCCGTGCTGCAGCTCTTACTCTGTGAGTCATTTGTTACCTTTCTAGTCTTTTCAAGAAAAACGCACACACGCACAATCTGCCCTCCTGTCAGCATGTGAACCACCTCGGCTTCTTAGAACAAAACGAGGGCGTCAAATTCTGCCCGTCGAGCGCGTGAAACTCGAAGTGGATTTCCTAGAACGATTAAAATGAGAACATAAATCACCTTTTTCTTCGAGTGTGAAAGGTAGCTCTTCGTGTTTTCTGTCATTCTTCCCCACGGAAGAAAAAAAGAAAAACAAAATGGTCTGCCAATTGACTGACTCGTGATGCTTATCTGTGTCTATATCGCTCCTCGCCAGACGCACTGATGTAATCTTTCATTTAACGCGCGGGGCCTTTTCACCTCTTAGCTCGCGCTTTCCCAAAGGAGACAAAGTCATTCAGGTTTTTTTTTTTTTTTGGCTCATTTATTAATTCTGCTCTAATGGTATTATCACGACAATTTGACTGAATTTTAATTTGAGCTCAGAATCGAGCCACAGTGAAGAAGAAGTCTGGGTGACAACTCCCACAATAACGCGCGAGACAAAAATCTCGACAGTGGCACGAAAATTCAAATTAAACCAGTTTTAAACCGGTTTAAAAGATTTTACAATATTTTAATAACATTACTATTTTTAATCCAAGCGGAGTGAGCAGTCTGGCTGCTTTGGAAAAAAAGACAAAATCATAAAATAGTGCGCGAGGACTTCTCTCGGCCCGTGACAGTGCGCCTGTGATGCCCTTAATTTGGCATCCTATTCATTCTTACAGCGGCTCTCTCCGCCATATCGAGACATATCGACCAAAGACGAGATGGAGGGGACTAATAACGGGAGGAAACACAGCCTCAGCAAGCCCAGCTCCTTCTCTTATGACCCGCCGGCAAGGTAATCAGATCAATTTCACGGCTTGTATGGGATCCTGCCTGTACCACCAACCTGAGCGCGGGGTAATAGGTCGTTAAAAGCCCTCATCTGCGCTATTTTGGGGGCCGGTTTAGAGATATATGTAGCTAAAAATGCGAAGAATTGCAGTTTGGCTGTCGTTTAGCCTTTTCCACATCAACCCCATGTCGGTTTGAGACACGCGTGCCGGAAAAGGCGAGCCAGTGATCAACCAAGCCAAAAATCACGCTCGTGTTGAGAGAAATACCAGCGCGGTTGGGTCAACTAGCAGCTCACAACAATGGCGGTCGTTATGGATGTTCGAGCCGCTCTTATCAACCCCACAGCCCCCTTTTTTCAGCAAGTGCACACAGCCGACGTGCAGAGAGACGAGGCTGAAGCCGACAGCTTCCTCTCTGGCTTTGAATGAATTCCGGCCCACACAAAAAAGTGCTGCTTTTTTCGTTTTACTTCATTTATTTTCATCTCGGCTAACATGCAAAAGTTTGCCATCATTCACACACGGCGAGCTCAGAGAGCTCTCGCATACAAAGCGGCTGAGGGAAGAGGCAGCTCATTGGACGCGGCGTTCAGGATGCGCCGGCTTCAGAGCAAATCTAAATATTTACTGACCTGTGCTGCTGCTGCTGCTGCCGCTGCTGCCGCTGGTGGTGTTGGACGCTGGACGGATGGAGGTTTTTTTCTGCTGATGTGAAGAAAGAGTGACATAGAGATGGAGGCGCCGATGGCATTTAGAGAGAGTGAGAGAGAAGGAGAGTGAGAGCGGTGGACGGGGAAGGAGAAAAAAAAGCACTCATACGGTGCCGCTGCTGCTGCTGCTGCTGCTGCTGCTGGAGGTGGAGGTGGTGGTGGTGGTGGTGGTGGTGGTGGTGCTGCTGGTGCGCGCGCCCTCGGTCCCGGAGTCACATCGTCATATAGCGCACGGCGAGGAGAAGCACGCGCGCACATAGGCTACCGGGCAGGCTGCACGCGCGTACGGGCCAACCAAAGGCGGCCTCTTTACCGTACTTACTGTACTGTGCACGCCAGCTCTTCCGGGTCTGAGAGCATCACACGCTGGAGGAAGAGAAACCAGTGAGCAGCAATCGAAACCAGTGGGAATAAATTATAAGATCACAAGAGAATTTTTTTTTAATGGGCAGCCATTTATTTTATTTTATTTTTTATTTTTTCTCAAAAGTTTGCTCCTAAATATATTGCTATTATTGTTATTTTATTTTTCTTTGTATGGTGATATTGGGATAAATAAACACCTGACCATGCCTCTAAGTTAAATATAAATGCATCTCTATAATCAGGTGTCAATGGCCAGAACATAACTCACTTTTTTCGTTCAGATTTCGTTTCAATGGTTCAAATGTGGACCGTGTGTGTGAGAAGTGTGCTGCGTTTTGTGCAGGATTCGGGATGTTGTGTAAGTGTATTATAATGGTGCCTGCACAGTTGGTGCTCTGCAGATATTTCAGTGCAGAATGCGAGATCTCTCCGCGCCACACAAAATGTGCTGGCGAGGGGAGCCTTTTCTCTCCTCTGCCACAAAGGACAGATGAAGCCATAGCTGGTGTCTAATCACCTCCAACGATCCGCGCCAAACTCCACATCAGTCCGAGCTCCGTTTGAACAACGTGCAGGCAAACACGTCTGAAATCTTCCCATATCAATATGGTAATGTGAGCGGAGCTGCGCTGTGGCCTGCTGCTTTTAGCAGTTGTTGTGAAAATGGCAAAAGCCTCCATATGCATCCACTGCTAACCCGGAGCATATAGGGGCCTGCTAGCCTGCTTATTGACACCATGGTTCATTGAAAGGAGCACCAAGCAAATCCGATCCTGCTCTCTGTGAAATGCACTGAGGAGAGGAGGAGAGGGAAGATGCTGGAGGCTTGGTATCTCTCATGTTGCGCCTTGACTCATCGAAGGAGAATGTAAACTGATCACACCCAAATCTATCTGTGGGGAAGAAATTCAATTAAGGTAATAAATTAAAGATAATTGGCGCAAACCTCGTTGTATAAACTTACGAATGCGACTGCAGCCAAATGTGTCTTTTTAAACCAATGAATAATTCAGGCTTTCCATGCAGGGTAAGCGGAGCTTTTCATTTATGGAATTAGTATTTCAACATCTAAATAGAATGACAAAATAACGCATCCAGATAGTAATGATTTATTAATCTGCTTTGGACGTAAATAAAGTGCTTATTTTGGGGAATTATCAGCTCTTCGATTTCAATGTAAAGGTGACGTTAATGTGCTGATGTGCGTGATAGCAGCTAATGAAGAACAACAGTTAAAGCAGCATTCATGCTGCACGTAATTAAAGGATATTATAGGTGTAATAAAAAGATTAATTATGAGGAAAATAACGAGAATCAATTTGGTGTTGTTCAGTCGGGATAGAATTAAATAAGGGGGGAAAATAAAGGTTGATGCTGAAAGGGAGCGGGTGTAAAAATGACATGCGTGTTTTAGGAAGGGGGGGGGGGGGCAGCTATGGCGGAGTCAGCCCTTAATTAATTGTAAATGGAGACTGTAAATGGCCTGGATGCCGTTTAGGGTGTACCTCGCGTTACTAGGCCACGCAGCATCACATTAAGGGGGCCAGTCTCCGCTCTGCGCTCCCGGAACCGGGCTGCGGCGCGAGCGCGAGTCCAAAGTCACGCTCCTTGTCTCCCGCGTGCGCCCGCCGCCGTGAAATCGCGTGATTAATGTCGAATTTGACGCGAGCTCCCGCGTGACAGCAGAGGCTGACAACAGCTAAGCACAAACCCTCCGGTACGCTGGGCCGTAATAACAAGCAGAGCCTGCGCGCGCCGGCCTTTATTCCCATTCTATCACAGCCGGCTGATATTTATAATCTGAGCAGCAACACGCAGAATGAGGAGTCATAATGTCACCTTTATGTTCTGATTAAATACAGCAGCATTTTTAGTCGCATGCAGCTCACCTTTTTAGAGCTAATTTTGCATTTTTTCCCCCCAAATTGTGCAGCCGCAAAGCATCCAGTGGAGCGGCGCTTTATCTGCAACCCACCCCTGCACCGTGGCTTTTCTGCCCCGTTAGTGCATAAACGGAGTAAATCATTTACGGTCACCCGCTTTTATAGCCTCCCGGTGTAGCCTAAATTTTATTAGACACTTCCCACTCCAAATGTGAAATAAATGCTGCAGTATATATCTCCCTTCTCTTCCCTGCCTACATGATTCTTCGCTGTAAATGTCGAATAAGATGACCTTAATTTGAGACAAAACACCTCCAAAAATGTATGGGCCACGTATTATCTATTTACTTATTTATTTTCTCAATGTGTTTTATTATTCCCGTCCTGTGCACCCTCCAAACGTTAAGCCAATGTGTGTTTTTTCCTTTTTTTTTCTCCCTTTTTTTTTTTTTTTTTTTTTTTACGGCGGCTTCTCCCTGCGATTTTATTTTAAAATATTAGGCCGAGGTGGGGAGAATTATAAACGACTCTGCTCTTATCTGCTCCCTTCACGTATCCAGGATCACAGAAGCTGATTAAGAAAGAAGTCACAGCCAACGCTGGATTCATAATGATTTGGAATAATGAATCCTTATCTCCCCTCTGCAGATTATCAGCCTTTCAGCTCGCCATGTTTTGTTACATGGGATAATTTATTGCATCTAATACATCACAATGAATCTGATGGGGGAAAGTGATGGCCATGTTAGGAGAGAGGCTGCTTTTTTTATCCTGGGGCAATGAAATGCCTTTACGATTTTTAATTGGTAAAATATAAGGGGGATCTGATAAAAAAAAGAAGAAAAAATAGAAGCACAGAGGTATAATCTTGCCTGCTAGTGTTCCAGCAGCACTCTGCGCTATAATTAGTGTGTCAATTTCAACCTGAAATTAACAGCATCGACCTGCCATCTCTGCTTACGCCGGTGGAGTCAGCTAGATCCTAATTTCGCATGATTTATTTTTCACCAAGAAGAGATAATTAATCATAAACACTGAAAACAGTGCAGCAAAGTGGAGATAACAAAATATTTGCATCTAAAAAGATTCGATGGAGCCAATTCGCCTTCACCCCCCCCTCTCCCCTCCCTCCCCCTGCATCCCACCTGATCTAGTCCACTGCTGCAGTTCTCGTGAGCACCCTCCAAGATTTTTTTTTTTTTTTTTTTTAATTTTCCATGATTAATCTTTGGGTGGCGATGTATCATTAATCACCACGTACGGTGGCGGGAGCGGAGACGTGCGTGCGCCCTGCGTAAACAGGCGGCTGCACTGTGGGAAGTAGAATTGTTGGATTGTGGATGTGAGGCATCATGTGCGTGATGGTGTCACTGTTGTTGGGAAGCATGCCATCTTTCTTTCTTTTTTTTTTTTTTTTTGGTGAAAAGGGTGGGAGGTGTCGCCTGGTAGTCTGACAACCACCAGGATGCAATGCACACAATAATACTACTAATAAAAATAGCAATAATAATGGTCAATATATATATATATATATATATATATATATATATATATATTATTATTATTATTATTATTATTATTATTATTATTATTATTATTATTGGCTGGCGAGTCTTTGTTGGGAAGTCGTCTTTGGCGCCGTGCCCGTGCAGCTCTGAATTTTTGGATGGCGCTATGTTTAAACTTGGGCATGCTCACCGTGCCAGGATAAATTTGCATTTTATTTGCAGCTGTAATTAGCTGATCAGCATCTCTCTCTCTCTCCCTCCCTCTGCCCATCTTTCTTCTCATTATGATTTTGTGTTTTCGCCGCCTCTTTCACTGCCTCCCCCCAATCCCTCATTTTCCAATGTCCTGGCAGCGCCACCAGATGTTTATCGGTTTTATACCCAGGGACACTGCCATGTCAAACAAACCGGGGATGGACACTTACAGGCGGCTGGGTATCCAGGCAAGCCCTCCCTCCCCTTCCTCCTCCTCCTCCTCCTTCTCTTTCCTGGCTGAGCAGAATAATCCTGGACTGGGTGGCCACTGGGAGTCCAGCGAGGGTTTCATATGAAAGAAAAACAACCAGATCACGTTGGTTGTTGCTTAAAGGGGTCTCCAAAATAGCCTGATTTAATTCACCCTGTGAAAGAAAATCTTAATCTGTCGTCAGTGCGGAAACTGGCCATACAGAGCTCCTGGATTGGAGGCTGCGCCGCGGCCCAGATACCGCAGATAGAGATGTGGAGATGGGCGTAATGAGATGCAAGGCTGGGGACTTGGAGGGGACAAACATCCAGTCAGGAGTCCTCCCAGGAGACATGAGCACAATGCAACCTGCCTGTTATCTGCAGGGGAATGTACTCTCCCTTTAATGAGCAGCCGTTTATTAAACACACACTCTTTTAACCTCATAATTGGCAAAAAATGGCCTCGACCCCCCACAGCGCGGCTGCAGAGGACGCACGCAGCAGCTGTATCGCGGCGTGGATCACCTGCGCTGCAGCCATCACAAGAGCGCGTCAGGAGCCGCGGTTCGCCATGATATACAAATATTTATCCACCGATAAGGAACCGCCACGATGGCAGATAACCTCCTATTCCACCGCGTCAGGACTCTTTGTCTGTACAGTCTCAGCAATTACAAATATTTCCCTTTGCTGCCTCTTTTCACTCTCCAAACTTCTCCCTTGCTTTTAATTCGTTAAGGCGTTATTAGGAGACTCCCTAAGCCGCTTTAGTCAATGACTGTTTGTGGGGTTTGTGGAGTCTGGAACAGAAGGAAAGCAGAGGAGTGGGAGGAGGGTTTCCAAAAAAAAAAAAAAAAATGAATGAAAGAGTGGCTTGATTTTCCCTCGCAATCCAGCTAACATAACTAACATTTAACGTTTACACCCTGCCTGGCGACTCACTGGCGCTGCGGGGCCGAGCCGAGCCGGGCTAAAGTGTCCCGAAAGCCTTTGGAGGGGTGTAAGTCCCCGGCTATCGGGTTCTCCAGATCCCCTTTAAATGACTGTCAAAGAGGCAAATATCAAATTGCATGGGGTCTCACTCTCCCCGCCCTCTCTCGCTCTCCCAGCAGCCTCTGGCAGCCTGGCACCAGTAATGCGTTACTGTAATGTGATTACTTCTGCAGGGCGCGCGCAGGCATTTCATTCTGTCTTTTCAGCTGGCATTGACTGAAATCAAATTCTGCTTTTGAGTTTTAGTTTGAAGGGGTTGCTTCCTGATCCAGATCTAATAATTCTGACACGTGGAGAGTCTGCAGCATTTTTTTACTGAACTTAGTTTAACACACGAATAATGATTAATTAAACACGGCAAGAAGAGAGGGTTTGCAAGAAAACATGAAGCGTAAATTAGTACATTAAAATGAATTAAGGATCTATTGATTTCTGCATACTGGTGGTTTCTTACTACATCACTAATGAATGAGTAAATCCTGAAAGAGGAAGTGATGCTGATGTGCTTTTATTTGGGTGTGATTCAAGTGTGGAGGATCTGCAGCTGTAAATAAAAACATAACAAGCACCAAAGTCCAGGAAATAACACATCAGGGAATTAATGCATGCACCAGTGGTAGCCAAGCTGAAGGTGGGGACCCCCTGATGGGGCACAAGTTGAATCAGAGAGGTCAGATTATTATGAGAAAGAGAGCAAATAATGGATTATTTTACATGTTCAGAGCTGAACAGGATTCAAACATGTTAGAGGGAGAAAGCTCAAGCAGACAGAGCTTTTATTTTGAAGAGAGGTTGAGAAATATTGGCCTGCTTTCCTGCAGAGCTATCTGTCATTATGAGATACTGGTGCAGCTGAATTTAGCAGTTTTTGTGCAGGTGTAAAGACACCTGCAGCACTGAAGCTGATCATGTGCTGCACGTGCTACTGCTTCAACACCTTCCCAGAGCAGCACATAGCCTCTGCTGTCCATCAGAGTGCTGCTGTGAGACGCCTTTCCTTCGCCTCCATCTGCTCTGCTGTAGCAGTCCAACAATAGAAATCAACAAAATAAAACAAGCGTGCGTTTCAGCGTCTATTTCACACACAAAAACATGAAGAATCGTGCATGTGTGTTTTAGTTTGGCGCTTTGTGAACCTCATGATCACAGTCTGCAAACCCAAAGTTACAAAATCTGCAATCCACTAATTTTAGGAGGGTTTAACTTCAACCAAGTTTCCCAAATTGGACACACAGCCGCGTTGAAAATAACACAACCCTTTTAACAGCCTTATCTCCAAAAGGCCTATGCATTGTCATTAATCTTCACCGGGCTAATTAAATTAATCCATCGCCTCTTGGCATTGGAATATAACGACCACCACTAAATCCGCTGCAGGATAACGGATTTGTTGTTAAAACGGGGAGAGTTTCCTGCTTTAATAGCTGACAGAAAAGCAGCAGATTCACCATCAGATGCGTTGCTTTTATTTCCAAACGGACGAATCCTGATGAAACGCACCTTCTGGCTTTGAGAGCGTAAACGGAAGGAGGCTGGAGAGTCGGGCTTTTGATTGACAGCCCGTCCGCGGGATCATGTTTAATCCCTGCCTCTCTCGAGCCCGTTCAGAACTCATTTCTCCACCGCGAGATGGGGGACTCAGATGGTTGCCGGGGCAACGGCGATAGCGCTAAGCCATTTCCATTTTCTGCGAATGAGGTGGGGGGACATCTGCAACAGAGGTCGTCACAAAGTCATTCACAAGCACAGAGGAGGGGCCCATTACTCTGCAGGAAGCCGAGCGTCCGTTACTTTACTCTGAAGTAATCCGTACTCCCTCGTCGTGTAACGAGTAAAAGTACCACAGTGTAAAAATACTCAATTACAAGTAAAAGTCCTGCGTTTAAAATATTCATTCGTACAGGAAAAAATGGCCCCTGTGACTCATGTTTCATTATATATGACAGATTATGACCAGCCAAACCTGGACCCCCTGCAAAGAGTCATGGGATAAATTTTGGGTGTGTGTGTGTGTGTGTGTGTGTGTGTGTGTGTGTGTGTGTGTGTGTGTGTGTGTGTGTGTGTGTGTGTGTGTGTGTGTGTGTGTGTGTGTGTGTGTGTGTGTGTGTGTGGTGGGGGGGTGAGATGATTAATGAGGTAGACAAGAAGAAAATTTCTGCTGCACAATTTTGAACATATAAATATATATTTTTAATACAAATTGAGTTAATGTAATTGATAGTAATGTATTATAATTTATTCGATTTTCATATGTTTCTATCTAAAACTTTCATCTGCATTCGTTACTACTGCTGCTCTCGGACACATGTGGTGGAGAAACAATTAAATATTTTCCTCCAAAACAGTCAAATTAACTGCAAGTACCTCAAATTTGTACTTGAGTGGCCTGAAATGTACTTAGTTGCATCGATTATTGACTTTTCTGCTGCATCCTGCTCCAAAACTGACCGTTAACTGGCTCATAATGTCATTTATCTCAATAAACTCATTTTAAATGACACTAATTAGGCGGCTATAATGTGAATAATTAGTTTGATTTTGGTGGAGAGTGAGTTACTCTGACAGAAACAGATTACTTCTTACTTTATGTAGAGAATAATCATATATTTACTCATTTAGCTCACTTGGTCCTTTTCATAGCTTCTTGTTGTTTGTGGATGTTTTCATGTTTAATAACCCGGCAAGCAGCAGCCTGTAGCCTCAATAAAACACTGGCATTGTGCATTTCTGTAAACCACAGACGTTAAATTTCCTATCAGTTGGTATCAAAGTGGTGTAGATTATCAGCTCATGTACGAGTCTTGTCAGGAGGTGGAGGGGATGTGGTGGTGTCAGAGCGAGGCCGGAGGACTGCTGACGTTTGTGGTGAGAAAACTGGGTGCTGGATATTTCCCAGCCACGTTTATGGCAACTGAATTGGACATTTTAAGCCAAAATATGACATTTTCCAAACCCCAACCAAGTGTTTTTTGTGCCTAAATTTCAGCAGACCTTAAGCACGAGGCCGTCGCCACATAAAACTGAAAAATGAAGAAAGGTGAAGGTGCAGCACACCTGTGGTCTGCAGACACGTTCAGTGCCAACTTTTACTGCAGCAGGTGGGCTGACCTGCCAGTCGATCGGTCAGTACGCAGGCTCAGACTGCGAGGCCGAACATCCTCTGACCCCACAGAACTTTATTTAAAATAACAAACACATCAGGATGAACGATTGGGAAATGTGTGTAAAATGATGCACAAGACCTGCAGAATATTTGAAAGAAGGAGTCTTGGGTCACCTGACGTCAGATGGCTTTAATGAACAGTCAGAATGAAACAGAATGAACATGTGATGCTGTCAGAAAGTGAGGAATAAAAGGATTTTAGTAGCATGAAAGCTACTGGGTGGGTCCCGTATGTTTCGGGGTTATCGTGGTGAAACTGACACACCTCAGCTTCCCCTTTCCATTTTCCCTCCACCTCATTTCCTCTCTCTTCAGAGAAGACGGCGCTCGGCATCATAAGCATCCGGCGACGACGTCCACGAGAAGGTGAGGATGAACCGGCCTTTCTGATCAAAGCACCCGTCTATAAAGCTCGAGGCTGGCCTTCCTCGCCGGGTATGTTGCCTTTATTCCCAGGACACACACACACACATCACACACTCCTCCTTCAGCCTCTAACAGTGAGAAATGCCTTCGCTTTCAATCAGGATGCACAAACCTGCCATCTTTCTTTTTGGCATTTTAAATCAAGCGTCTGCTTCACCTGCATCTGGAATCCTACGCCCGCCTCCCCGGGGCGCTGCTTACATATAACCAGGCTGACAGCGTCAGCGTGCCGGCAGGGTGTTAATGCACTGCTTGTTAGTTTTAATTAAGTAGCCTATAGCCTAGTGATCAGTGAGATCAAGGGCAGTAATTTAAATAAGAAGCACACCAGGTCTCCAGTAAACTGCAGGCGAGAGCTCTGGCTCCAGCTCTGCTCCTTCTCTCCGTCACCTGGCCTCATTAATTCAAAACATCTTTGCCTTTCGGTTGACATCGCACCACACCTGTCAGAACATAGCCCACTCCTCAGTCAGTCCTGGCATCAGTGGTCCCATAATTCTGTTTTCACAACCGACCAACTTTCCGTCTCAGCAGAGCGCCACGGGCGTCTGCAGAGTTTATTTGGTCTGTGTCTACACGATAAAGGGAAAGTTAGGTGAAGGACAACAATCTGGTAGAGGAGACCGATCAGGAGGAATAATGATAATAAGGCTAATAAGGTATCTCTCTCCAGCACATTGTTGAAGAGTCTGCTTGTCGCCTATGAGGCTGCTTAAATTAAGCCACATCCAGCAGGTTTTTTATATTGAATATGCAAACACATTTGACAACGAGTAGTGTAATTGCAGACGGCGCTGTAGGCCTGTCTTTAAAGAAAAAGCTTTCAGAATATTCAAACTGCCCTCCTTTCACATCGCAGCCCGAACAGCTTTTGAAAAGCTGATGTTTAAAAAGAATTGATAAAGCAGAGAGAAGATCCGCGGGCAGAGCAGATAGAAGAGTCGCTTTCAGGCTACGCTTTGCAGTCTGTCGCCGTCGACACATCTGATGAAAGGTCGGGATATTGTTTCAAGAGTGAGCGGAATAAAGCTATAAGTTACAGATTGTTGAAGGAAAATGGGTCGATTGTGCACTTTGAACTTCTAGAAGAACATTTATTACTTTTGTCAAAGCTGCGTTCTGCGTCTCACAAATTGTTAACATGTCGTTAAATCGTGCTGTATCCAATTATTGATACAGTTTTTATTAGTTTCTAATGATGATATGTTGAAATACGGGCTACTGGCACGAGTCTGCTGCTCCCAGAGCATCAGCGGATTCAAGCTATTTTCACTGCTTATTTTGATCATCTTCAGTATGAAGATTGGTCTCAGGTTTCATGTAATTAAAAAAAAAAATTTAATAAATTCTACCATTCAATTAAAATGTACACTGAGGTTTAAAAGATGCATTTGAATACTAAGATGATGTCGTCTAACAGCCTAAAAGATAAGGAGAATACACACGCTGAGCTGTAACTTACTTTATTTTACTTTTCATTACTGGCTTGAAGTGTAGTTTCCTCTATCTTTGGTCCTCACAAGCTAATTTTTTTTTTAATCCACAGTGAATCACAGCCTCTGGACGTCTGGCCACACCCCCACAGTGATGTCAGAGCAGGTGTTTCCATCAAGGTAAAGAGCAGCAGCAATTTTCTGCCTAATTATTCAGTGTTGAACTACCCTGTAATTATTACCAAGTTATTAATTAATATTCCAAAAGCACCTTTTCAGCTCCTTCCACAGTTTTCTCACCTAGAAAACAGGAGATGTGGTCTAGCTGCAGTTAAAGGGTTGTTTTTTCTTTAATTTTCTGCTCTTTTAACTCTTTTTTGATCACTGGTAGTCCATGGTTAGAGAATATGGATCCCGGTTTTGTTCCTATCGTGCACACACATGAGGACACACACAGGCAAACAGCTGATGGTGGTGCTGCACAAAGAAGATGAACAATGTGCCAACAAAGGCGGAGAAGAAGAAGACTGCAAGCTAGAAAACATGAATGCAAATAAAACATGATTTAATGTATTCAAAAAAGGGCTTAATAAACGTTTAACGAGAAGAGAAATGCATTCAAGGCGTTTGGTAGACCCTGAGGAGGCGCACAATGTGTTCAGGTGAGAACTGATGAATATAAACGTGCGTTACTGTTCAGAAGTTTGGCATCATCTGCCACAAAAGCTCGATTCAGTGCAGTCAGGTGGCCTTTCACGAACGGTCTTTCATGCTTTTAGATTGTAGAAAGTCCTCTTTGCAAACAGATCTTATTTTATGTGAAGGGTTTGCACGAAAAGTAAGGTTTTGTACACGGAGAACAAAACGCTGGACTGACAGCTGAAAGAGCCTCTGAGCTACAGTTCAACAAGAATATGAGAAATGACGAGTTGGAGGGGAAAGAAAATGGAAGCGCTGCATCAAAATCTGCAGATTTAAACAGGAACAGGCTCCTGTTTCAGTGTCGAGTGCACAATAATGTCTATAACAAGCGGCTAAGCTTTTCTTAAAACTTCAAAACAGAAACAGAGGATTGGTCTAAGACAGCACCATTAGAACTGGATCATGGACTGTAAACTAAAGATATTACGAGCTGACAGAACACAGTTTACACCTTTTCATTCCAGACTGCAGAGGGTTTCACAATGTTCTGATTCAGACTTCTTATTTGGTTTTTAAATGGCCTTTAAAGCAGAAATGTTGAATACTTAACCTCCTTCTTTTTTCTGGAGGTCCAGTTTTGTCCTCAGAGGATTATTCATGACCACAGATACCGACCAAACAGAGGGACTAATAGAAAACCTTTCTGCAGCCAACTGAAACACATTAAGACATTACACATGGCAGGCAGGAGCCGCTGTGATTACAGATAACCTGATTTATAATTCCAAAAGCGCTTATTAAAATGCAATTCTCCAACACGTCCCTGTAAACCCTGCGAACCAGCGCAAACGTGGAGCGGTGAGTCAGGACGGACAGATGCACCGCGGCCGCTGCTCGTTAGCCGCTTTAACCTTATCTGCTCGTCTTCCTTCAAAAACATATCCGTCGCAAACTGTTAACCCTGAAAACACATGATGTTATTGTTAGATCTGCCCGAGCCCAAAGTATTTCTTCCAAGCCAAACAACAGGTGTAAGATGAAAAGTGTGAGGTTTGAGGTGTTCGAGGAGGGCTCGGCCGAGGCGTGACCTTTTGACCTCGCCGGGAGGCACTGTGGCACCCCCGCGCTAACGTGGCAGCGACTTCCTCTGGACGGCTCCTGATTACAACCTGGATGGCCTTTTAAACGCGTCTGATGATGAAAGCGACACGCATACGTCGAGGTTTGCTCCCACCTAAAGGGAGGCGTAAACTGCATGTGAACTATTGCCGTATAGTCCCAGAAGACTCAAACATCTCCATCAGCACACAAATGTACAGGCTTAACAGATCTGGCCCGCGTCCTCACAACATCCACTTGTGAGTTTAAGATGAGAGGAAAAATACTGCGCTCCAATCAGCACCGAACTCATGTGGAAAACATTCCTTATCAATTCACCAACATGCAGCGACAAACTGCTACCGTCTGTCCGCTCGGCCCAGTGTCATTTTTTGAGGAAAAAGGAATAGATCCCAAAAATAAAAGGCCACAATTTTCCTTTGATTGGTCTTATCATAGAGCAGAAATCTCAGGCCGGTCTGGCCCGTCATTAAGTCCGATCAGAGTTCAGCATATTGCAGCCAAATGTATAAAAGGTTATGAGAGCTATCAGGAGGACGGTGACATCATGAGTATGTTTGTGTTTAATAAATGAAAGATTGGGCAGTTTAGATAAATCCAGTGGTGGAATGTTACTGCACTTTGGTACAAAGTCTATATTTATTTTGCAGCGTTTTACACTTAGAGCTTATAGAATCCGTTTTGTTATTGAACGAACTAAAAGCTGAGACGATCCACTGGAATCTATTCTGATCCTCATTTAAACTCACAGTTTGTAATTTCTGCCACTAGGGGTCTCTCGATCAAAACGACGAAAACAGAAGATGTCGTTTGACGATGTCGTGAAGCAGTGAGGGATCATGGGAGCTGCTGACGTGACTCAGGCAGAAATGCTCACAGGTGAGTGAATCTATTAAAGTTTTATTCACATTGGCCGCGGTCGCTGACTTCCTTCCTCGCTCGCTGACGTATCACCTGATGTTTCGCCTATCGGCACTGACAGGTGAGCAAATGAAACGCACCCTTAGCTTGATTAAACCTATGGATTCTCTGGGTTTGAACACTGTTTAAAAAACATATGGTATAATGTAAGCGCACAACCAAATACACATCGAGTCATTTTTAGTCATTTTAATATAAATTTACCAAACATGTCATGATTCTAGCTTCTCAAATATGATCATTTGTTGCATTTCCTTTTAATTAGCTTTAATAATTTTAAAGTTTAGAATGCAGGTTGGACAAAACAAACAGTCAAGGTGTCACTTTCGGTATTTCTCACTATTTTCAGAAACGTTAGTAAACCAAACAATCAATCGATTACTGGAGAAACTGATCAGCAGATGAATCCATAATGAAAATAATCATTAGACCTGTACAAAACAGTTCAAAATGAGCTCCACCTCAACCAACTCCAACCGTAAAATCTGCTTTTCCACGAGTCACAATAATCCAGTGACAGCATATATGATAATACAGCAGTGACAGGGGACGGTTTACTTTTACTTTTAATACTTTAAGTACATTTTCCTCATTATACTTACATACTTTTACCAAAGCAAAGGATCTGAGTACTTCCTCTACCACATCCAAATATCCCCAGCAACAATCGGCGAACAACCTCCAACAAAAGCAGGTCTGCTTTTATGTATTCTGGGATGTCAACCCATGTGCTGAAAAGCAGAGGGAGATGGATGAAAAGGGAGAAAGAGGCTGAATAACCAGAAGCCCCACAGGCATCTGCCACTCATCTGCCACTCAAGCGATGCAGATCCAGTCTGATTTTTAACTCCTTAATACTTGATTGTATTATCTGGGGCGTGATAAAAATAAGTCACTGTTTCAGCCGAGAGCAACAAAGTGTCAGTCAGAAGCCGCGGCGACGACACGCTAAAAGGCTTTCTGTGCTTCTGGCGCAGACAAGCAGATACAGAGCAGATTATGCTTTATTAGCTGTTCATGGAGACTTAATTGTGAGATCAAAGTTAACAGTGTTCCATCGGTGCGAGGCAGAGCAGATTTCATTAGGCTGAGAAATATCAGTGCAATAATAGTGTCATCTGCACACGGCAAGTTCTCGACTGTCTTAATAAGAGTTTGTGGAGAAACTGGAACAGGGAACTCAGCCGCGTGCAGCCGTTTGGATGGAATATGAAGAATGTTTTGTCATTTACGGAAAATTATTAAACGACAAATACAATTGAATTTGGCATAAAGGCTACGCTGAAAGCAGCTGCTCTGCCCGTCTGAAACCCACCCTGAAGCCCACAGTGAGTGGAGCCACACGATAGCACTGCAGCCCAGAGTACACGCATACTGCAGTATCACGTTTTACTGCATGTCGTACAACATACTGCGATGGGCAAACAAAGGTGTGAGTAGTCCATTACTCACAGACGAATAGGCTGAGGAGCGAGAGCTCAGGAAGGTCTTAAAAGTCTGGAAAAAGACAAAGGAAGCCAGAAAAAGCTGTACTGCACGTACTGCAAGTATGTTCCCACAAGCAAAGAGTACACTCAGCTTCATAAAGCAGTAACAAAGTTTCAGCTCGTTTTAACATTTTTTAGGATTTTATGCTTCAGGCTCATCCAGAAGTTTGTTTACAACCTGTTTGATCATGTGACCAGAAGTATTCAGACCCTTACATGAGTAAAAGTACTAGTACCTTGCAATAGTACAAAACACTGTACTTTATTATCCAATTTTGAAAAATTTCCATTGACATTATTTTTATACTCATTTTAGTATATATGTATAAAATTTTATTTAATTTTGTGTCCATTTTTATAGTCTGTTTGTTCTTTTCTACACCTGCTACTATTGCTTAAACTTAACTTCCACAACGTGGGATTAATAAAGTTATATCTTATCTTAGTAACACACTATGAAAATACTTCTCTACAAGAAAAAGTCCTGCATTCAAAACTTTAATTAAGTAAAAGTACGTAAGTATAATCAGAAACTTGTAAAGTATGAAAAGTAAAAGTATTCATAGTGCAGTAAAATGTTTTACTATCATATCTGAACATGTTTTACGCAGCTTAACTTAAAAAAAAAAATCAGGGTTTGTATTAAAAAAGAAAAAGTATGAAAATTTTCATCAACCCATAAAAGAACGATTAATCCTTCAGTGTGTCAGAAACATTCACATCAAAATCACAAAATTCACACACATTACGTTATTTTCCCTGGACAGGACGAGTATGAAGCTCAAATTTGCACGTGAGTAAATAAACTTAACTGTTGTAATAAACCAGAGCTGCCCTTCATATCGACCACTCTGCGACGTGAATGTGGAGCACAAAGAAGCAGCAGCGTTATAATTTTCACCTTCCCTCCGTCTGAGCTGTCGTACCTGAGACCAGCGTGCCCTTTCCTCACTTAGACTGACGTCCTCTCTGCAGAAAACGTCTTCTTGAATTACACACGGGATTGGATTTCTCCTGGAAGAGACTCTCTCCGACTCAACTCGGGTCACCCCGTTACAAGGCCGGGGTTGACGAACGTCATCTGAGTTACAGAACACACAGTTAATATGAGTCAGATCAGAACCGCGTTTCTGAAACTTCTGTGTTCTGTTCATCCATCAGAAAGGACGGATGAACAGAGCAGATGGAGACAAATCAGCGGGCTGATGTGGACTGCAAGCATCCTGTCTGTGGCAGGTAGATTGACAGGCCACACTCTTCTATGAGCCCTTCACAGGAGGCGAGGCAGACCGCCACTGCTGCTGTGGCGCTGACCCCACCTGACCCCAGCTGCAACGGGCCGGTCTCACATGGCCAACTCACTTTTTTATGTCTTAACTGAGCGACAACGTCCTTTCAAACATCACGCGCGCACGTATCGGTTTACCCAAACGTGTACATAACACCCACGTAAAGTCGGCTCGGAGCGCTCTGACAGCTCTTTGACCCACGCTGGCGGATAAGCACCCATCCTCAGCAGGGAGGTGGTGCTGTGGCGGGGGTCGGCCTGCTGAGGAGGCGAGCCTCTGACCTCGCGGAGCTAATGCTGAGGCTGCTCCCTCTTTGGACGGCATCAATGGAGCGTTGTTTTGTCCCTCCTCCCTCAGGTGCCGTCATGGTGTGTTCTTAAGGCTGGTAGCTAGCATATTATCCGTGCAATCATGAGCAAAATCAAAAAGTTTCCTCCACAATCTGGACCACAGGACAAAAATCAGCGAATCATTGTGATTTTACGTCACAGTACTGATATACTACATATTACAAGAAACAGCAAATCAAGGCGCTTCATCCTATTGAAGCAACCTGTAAATCCAGTATTGCCTTGAAGCAGCTCATTGCTTCTGTGCAGTAAACTGCAGCAAAATCCATGACGACAGATGCATGAATATTGCCTGAAAGTGTGAATCGTCCAGTTACCAAACCCCAAACCCAAAATTTCATCTCAAATTTAAGGTTTTTATGAAGGGACTGGTGTATCATCACAGTTTCCTCCAAAATTTTCTCCTTGCTTTTGTGTAACTGGAAAATTTTCTATTTACTGTAAACTACTGCGATCAATGTCTTGCAACAAGAAACAACACTATCCTGTTCAGAAACATTACGAATAATATTTTATTTGTAATGTTTGTAATGTTGCCAAGTGTATTTTAGGATACGCTTGGCAGGTGAGGAAACGGTGAACAATGACTACAAAAGGCCAACGTCAGCTCCTTAAATGAATCGAACCTTCACCCTACACCTGCGTAGCCCTCAGTGCACGCCGCCCATCGCACATCACACGCGGCAGCAGGTGATTCTGCTGTATACATCAACAAGTGTGTGACGACGAGGCTGCGTGAAACGGCTGCACGGCGAATCAAAGAGCGCAAGAAAGGAGGTGCAGACTGACGGAATAATAGCGCTGTGTCACTCTGCGGTTTTGGAGAAGATGAAATGGGCTTTTAGTCGTCGAGGAAACTGAGGGAATCAAACACTTCCTGCCTTTAAAGTGGAAACAGCGGAGACTTCCTCCCTCATATGCAGGTAGAGGAGGCACCATCAGGGAGGAACAAAGACGCGGAGTCTAAACACGAAGCTTTGCGCCGTCACCATCGCTGCCTTGGCGCACACAGAGAAAGCTTGTGTGTGCGAGCGTCTGCGTGTGTGCATTCGGTGTGTGCGTGAGCTCTCTTGGGGTGGTAACACACACCACGATGGTGCAATGGGGGGGTGGAGGGGGGAGGCTCAGCGGCGATTTCTGTGGAGCTCATTCCACAACCGGTCACAGGGTTAAGTGCCACAGTCATACACACACATGCAGACACACACGCATATGAACACTGGAGCCATTGAGTCGAATGCACAGAGTAGACGCCACCGGAGGGGGGTTCCTAACACACACACACACACACACACACACACACACACACACACACACACACACACACACACACACACACACACACACACACACACACACACACACACACACACACACACACACACACACACTGTCTCACACACATACATGAGAGGCGAGTGTGTGGCCACACAGGCTGGAGGAGCTTTATGACTAACAGCCCTTAATTTTGATGTAATTCTGAGCTATTGTACACACTGTACTGAGGTAATTACAACAGGAGGACGCTCCTGCATGAGTCAGGCTTAGTTAAACGGCCACTTCACCCAGACAACAAACATACTGTCTCACCTAACATGCTGAGTCAGATCCATCAAAACCCGAGCAGATAAAACCCCAAGCAGCAGTGGTGGAGTGTAACAAAGTACATTTACTCAAGTACACATTCAAGGTACTTGTACTTGAGTATTTCCATTTTATGGGCTTCAGGGCATTCAATCGATCGCAACTGGACTTTGTCAGTTTGTCTTGGAAGACGTTTCTCTCAGACAAAGGCTGGTGCACCCAAAAGACCGGACACCTCATACTCAGAAGAACAATCTGGTGTATGCAGTCCAGTGCAGTGAGGAATGCACAGACTTATATATTGGGGAAACAAAACAGCCACTGAGCAGACGCATGGCACAACACAGAAGAGCTAACTCTTCAGGTCTAGACTCAGCTGTTTACCTGCATCTCAAGGAGGAAGCACACTCCTTTGAGGATAAAAATGTGCATATTCTGGACAGAGAAGACAGATGGTTTGAAAGAGGAGTGAGAGAAGCCATCCATGTCAAGGTTGAAAAACCATCTCTGAACAGAGGGGGAGGTCTGAGACACCACCTATCTCCCACATACAATGCTGTCCTTTCATCTCTTCCAAAGAGATTCAAAAACTTAGCCTCTGAAAATAAACAACAAAGCCTTTCACACATGGCTCAAGGAGCCTCCCAATAACAAGAATGGGACACTAACGAGGCAAACGACTGTCGATGACACCCAAGGGTCGCACCCTACCCTGCCTTAATGGGGGATCGTTTGCCTCAAAATAGAGTGATACTATCCTTGGTTTTGGGGGTTGGCCTCACTCAGAGGATAAATACTTGAACCTAACACCATTTCATTGGACTAGAGCTGTCCTATCTAGTCCGGTGCGCATGAACTGATGAAGCCTGCTTGGATGAGAGGCGAAACGTCTTCCAAGACAAACTGACAAAGTCCAGTTGCGATCGATTGAATGCCCTGAAGCTTACAATGACCTGGATGGATGAGAATATTCACAGGCATGTTCCATTTTATGCTAACGTCTCCTCCACTACATCTCAGAGGCAAACTGTACATTTTACTCCACATTTGTCTCACAGCTTTAGTTTTTCCTGTGAGAAGTTCTCCTCCTCCTTCAGCTGAACAAACTCTTTAAAAAGCCTCTCGGATCAGCTGAAAAAGCATCGTCACAAAGCTGAAAACAGCCGGTTTTTCTGAGCTCGTCAAACTTTTTGGAGATACGGGGTTCTCACAGGACGGCCACGCTGCAGACGTATGATGATCTTATAGATGATGATGCATTGCTGCAGATTAAAGCAGCCAACAGGATATGAAGCAGTTCAATGAGCTCGACCTGAAACATCTGCAGCACTGACGTTAATCCACAAACAGCAGACAGAAAAACACTGATGGGGAACACTGAGAGCTTTTACTATTCAAAACAGATTGAGCCGATAATCGTTCCATACTTTTAATTAAGTAAGGTTTTGAATGCGGTTTTGAATCTTCCTCCACTGGTAACTAAATATTACGTGAGATTTGGGTGAACTGTCCCTTTAAGACCAAACTTCAGGCACTTGTTTTACATCAGCAGGTAACTCAGATGAGGCCTATGTGCAGTTTAATTTGATTAAAAAAATGTGTTTTGTGAGGCAGGTTTTACTGCAGATGTTACACCCCGCGGTGGTTTTACTTGTCAAAAATGGACAAGAGCTGTACAGAGTTTGGTTCATCTTTACGTCTAAACAGCCAGTTTTCCAACATGCGTCAGGCTACGTACACGGAAACCATCTGAACAGAAAACGTTGCGTTCTCACTTTTTATTTTTTTGCGTTTTTAAGCCCCAAAAACACCGTCGCCGTGCAAACGAAAGGCACATCCGTTAAAATATTTTAGCGTTTTCACCCGTGAGCGTTGTCGTGTAAACGGGGCCTCAGTCTCACCTCTTCAGAATCATCTTGGATAGCTTAATTCTATGAATAAAAATAATGAGCTCTATTATTTTTGTATATACAAACTTAACAATTGGACTAAAGCAACGTTATGTTAAAAATGAGCTAAACGTTAAGACTGTGACACGATCTCAAAGACAGAAAATCCAAAAACAAACAAACAAATGATATCAACATATCGTCTTCTGATGCTCAATAAGTTCTGTAGGTGTGAGGAGCGCCTGACCAATCACTGCCATCCATTAGACGGTCGAGTCAAAGGTTAAACTATTACATAACAAATATTGATTATTTACATGAGAGCAGATCGCGTGGACGGATGTATTTAAGTGTTCTGCACTGACGCCTGCAGACAGTTGCTTTGTGGATGGATGTGGCTCCATGCAGCTCCAGAGGAAGCTAGTGTGGTACTGTAGCTTGGCTGGGCTGCAGAGCATCTGTCTTTGTGTCTTTGTGTCTGGGGTAAACCCCCGCTGCTGCCGAGCTTTTGTCTCTTCCTGATCGGCTCTAATGCTGCAGCACTAATTGTTTAACACAGAAACACGTCTTTTCTCCCTTTAATGTTTTTGTTTTTATTGTCGTCGATGCATTTATTACAAAACCTTTGTGGATTTTGAACACACGCCTCCCTCCCTCCTTCCTCCTCCTCCCCCCTTCTTCATCATCCTCCCTTTGCTCTCTCTCTCTCTCTCTCCCTCTCTCTAAAATGCCCGCCCTGAGAAAGAGAGGGGGAAAAAAAGAAGAAAATGTGAACATCAGCAGAAAAACGGATGTCTGGCAAGTTGCATCATTTTCAGAAACAAACAGTGTGAAACCGTGTTAGCCAGCCTATTAGCATATATACATAAAGACCGTGTGTGCATGCCCGTCTCCAAAATAAAAGGAAAACACAAAAAGAGGCGAACGTTACTCTCCGCTACCCGTGACGGAGGTTTCTCAAAGAGATAGCGCTCTGGGTAAACATGTGATCGCCACAGATCCAATCAGCTCAAACAAAGGGGATAAGCAATGGAGCTGGGTGAATTTTATCATGTGTGTGTCTGTAATGTAGGTGTGCATCTGCACTATAATGTGCCGTGTTGCTCACAGTAAAAGTGCAGAAGAAAAGGGAGAAGGAGGGAGCCAGGCACCACTGTTATCATTTGCATCATAATGGCAAACTGATATGAATAGCGCTGCGTCGATGCTAAGCTCTTAACGTGCATGGAAATTGCTTACCTTCAAGAAATGTGTCGTGTTTACGTGCGCGTATTGTTTCCTGGTTTCATCATACTTTTTCCTCACAACACAAGAAAAGTCTCACCGAGGTATCGTAGGAGTGATTTAGAGACCGCTGGTGAAGATGGAGATGCGGCCGCCTCCTGAAATAGGTAACATGAATATAAAAAGCCAGAAATTTGGGTGAATCAACTTTTCATTCTGGGCTTTGTTGTTACTCACGAGTTTGGGAATGAACTCCAAACTTTCCGCCGAGGAGAGAACGACGTGCACAGAGGCCGACAGAGGCCTCGACAGTGCGCAGAGAGTTCTCCTCCTGGTCCTTCAAGGTCAAGATTAAAGGTGAAGGTGATCACACCTTTGCTGCCTGGACTGTGGGAGGACCTGCATGTGAAGGTCAGGGAAGTAAAAACACACCTGGAAACACTAAAAAACAAGTCGTACAGGTTGTAAACAAACCCAAAAGCCAGTGCAAAATCAGCTAAATTTTAGCCCAAATTGTCCAACAGCACCAGTGTGTTAACTGGTTGGTGCACATTATCAGCTGACGTGATAAGGGTCTTAAGGTCGGTTCTGCTTCATCACCTGGTTCATAGACCCAGTCCTGAAGAGGGTCCCTGTGCCCGAATCTGTTTGTTAGATCTTCATCATTTCAGATTTGTGCTTACAGCATACAAGATAAGATAAGATAAGATAAGATAAGATAAGATAAGATAAGATAAGATAAGATAAGATAAGATAAGATAAGACTTTACTGATCCCACGCTGGGGCAATTAACAGCAAGAATAAAAAGGAGATGTAGAAAAAGAACAAATAAACATTATATATTTGTACATTATATACAAAAAGTATCTTGTTAGCATGCTAGCATTTGCAGATTAGTGCTAAACATCACAGCAGAGCTGAGGCTGATGGGAATGTCAGTTTTGCAGGTTTTTGATAAAAACTGGCATAAAAGTTATTGCTTAAACTTCTAAGCATCAGCAGCAAAAGTGAGATGAAGAGGAGTTTCCAGGAGACTCCCGAGCAGCTTAAACTGGCTACGATCATAATCAGTAGGAGTGATGGCCAAATTGAAATAAATGTTTTTTTTAATTTCTGTGTGTTTGGATTTTTCTTCTCTGTTTTGATGATTTGATTTTATTTGTCTTTGTGTGTTTTAAAAAGAGTTACAGAACTAAAGTTTATTATTTAATATTATCAGTCAAAAGACATGAAAACATTAGAGGACACATCCAAAGACGGGGAGTGTTCAACAGCGGGATCACCCCCCCCCCATTTCCCATCCATCCCCCCATCCTCCTTCCCTACAGTACCCACCTCTGCCTCCTCCCTCCATCATCTCCCCAGGAGGCTACAGAGGCCCTGTACATCCCCGATAAGACCTTCTCAGAGGGACAAAGGAGGAGTGGTGGGGGGGTAGGATGGGTGGTGGTAGTGGTGGAGGAGGGTAGAGGAGGAGAAGGAAGGGGGGGGGCTTCAGGGTCACCTCAATGGCACGCTCCTGATAGCGCTATCAGCTTATGCTAATCACCAGCTAAGTGTTTCAGGACGAGAGGGAGCAGTGGGGCGCTATCCTAAAACATGCGCCTCCTACTTAACCTGCGCCATATCGCGATGAGCCCCGGCTCATTCAAACAGCCCCAGCTCTTTATTTAAAGAGTGACAACAGTGACGAGACTCCGAGAGAGAGAGAGAGAGAGAGAGAGAGAGAGAGAGAGAGAGAGAGAGAGACGGCCCAAATTGATTAATCTTGTCACAAATTGATGTTAAGCGCCATCGCAGATACAGCACCTCTCCTTTTTTTTTGACCAACTTGGCTTTTTGAGGGTATTGTTCTGCCAATAATGGCGAGGATGGGAGGGGTGTCGGAGCCGCTTTGGATGTCTGACTGGATGGCGTGAATACAGAGCGAGCGTGTAATGTAATGTAAGGCGCCATTGTTGCCTGGGCTTACTGTACATGACAGGTGAAAGATAACGAAGTGTGCAGGCCAAGCTCCCCTCAACCTATGTTTCAAGATGAAAAACTTGGCTGATAAACGCATCTCAGGAACAGAAGACTCAGATAAAAGTCCCAGTGAAAGTAGAACGGGAGACTTCAGCGTCTAAGTGAAGCTTTTACCTGCCGCCCAAAGACAAGATGAGTCCTTTGGCTCAATCACTTCAGTGAATCTTTAAGTCAAACCTGCTCTACCTCTCCACAGTCTGTCTTTTTATAACTCAGATTTTAGTAAAACGTCGATTTTCTCTATAAATGCCAAGAGTATGGGGGATACAATGAAGTCAAGAGTTCTTAAATTCAACACAAAACAAACTATATGAGGGCTGATTCCCACACGTACTACATTTTTATGTATATTGTTGTGCCTATGAGACTAACAGTCCAACAAAAGACTTGGAAATGCTCTTTAAATTGCTGTTATTAATCCACTAAAAGCAGAATACCACCTCAACTGCAAAGACAACAAGCTTATATATTAGAGACAGGCCTTTAATTTCTATAATTTTCTGTCTCTAAATCTATTTTATCAATTTTTTTTCTGTTTTCTAATCTGCTGCCTTTATAATTTGCTGTTTCAAACACTTATTAATGTCTCTTTGCTGTGTTAAATCACCATGAAAATACTTCAACAATTCCTGCTCAGGTCTTTCAAATTAAAAGTCCTCAAGCTGCTTAAAAAGCATAATCCCTCCTTCCCTTCCCTTGCCTGCTTTTAATGTGAAGCATCTGCAGGAAGTGCAGCGTTGAAAAGAGAAACTCAGGTCGGGGATTGGTTAGTTTGATCTCATCATGTCGTACAGATGGAAACGCTGCAGGTCCATGTGAGCTGCAGGTAATTCCAGCCCCGGCCTCTATTAGAGACTACCCTTTATTTTAATGTTGCCTTTGTTTCTATAATTTACGTTTCATCTTTATTATGGCAGCTTGACAGTAGGAGGACACTAAACGGAGAAACTTTTGTGAGTAAATCAAACCGACGTTAAAGTCCGGGGTGACAAGAGCAGGATTTTGAAAAGTGAGGTGAACATGCCCCCCCCCCCCCCCGTCCCCCCCGTCCCCCCCGTCCCCTGTGGAAATTACATCCTTGCCATCTCCTGACAACCAGCTTGCCGGTAAACTCTGAAAATGAAGTTTGGTGCGGCGCCATATCTCCTCCTCCCTCCTCTGTCCATCTGTGTTTTCTCCTCCTTCCCTCAGTCTCTACTCCCGTTTAGATAGAGGAGCTTTGGGGAACCCAGGGGACAGGAGGTGAGGTCCACAGATAGAGGACCCCATTGTGGTCCAACGGGAAATGCATTGTGGCTGGATTTGTCCAGTTTTATGTAAAAGCAATACTCTTTTCACCTGAACTAATACAAGCTGTGGCGTAAGCCCCTTACTGCCATGTGCTGCATTTTTCCCCTAATCTCTCTGGATTCAGCAGCGTCCCCACATACCTCAGGGCACTCGCTGATAAAGCCTTAACTCTATACCACTCTCCCTCTCTCCCTCTCTCTCTCTCTACTCACCCAGCCTGGTTTGCAGTCTCTCGCCCATCTGCTTTTTCCCATCCTCCTGCCCCCTTCCTCCTCTTTTCTCTTTCCCAGGACACCGATGAAGCAGCCTAGCAAAAAATTAAAGTGATCAAGAGATTTAGAGGAACGAGGAGAAAATCACTTTGTGAATTCCATCTAGGAGAGGAGATGAGAAATGTCGAGGGGAAGAGGAAAAATGAGTGGAGAGAGACTGAAAGAGAGGCAGTGGGATTTCTGAACTGAGAGTAAATCAACTTCAGCATCATCTGCTATTATGGGGCGACAAAGACCGTGTTCAGCTACATGCAACTGATTGATTTCCAGGTCAAATATACACAGAAAATAAGCAGAGTCCTAATCTCACCTGATAAGTACTGTATAGTACTGATAAGCAAGTCTCTTCTTTGTTCCTCTCTGTACACCTTATATAAATAAGACAAGCATTACTTTAACAAAAACTCATGGAACCAGTAAGTCTTCAAACAACCCATGTGACCATTCAAAATATGATTCATATAAATTCAGATTAAGTGTTTTAGTTGTCAAAGTTTGGGGGAATATCATGGTTATGACCAAAAGGAGACAGTGCTGACTGCTGGTAGGAATCGGGACGTGAACCTTTGTTTCCTTGGTCAACAATGGAGACCACAGTATGGGAAATATTGTGGTCCTGGTTAAAGGCAGTGGTGTCGTGAAGTGGGTTCAGTCTTATTTTAACCCTAACATTAACAATGGTAGTCCAAAGGTCATATTTTGCTGTGCTATTATTTGAAGTAAACCAACAGGGCAGATAGAGTGCAGGCCAGATTTTATTCCTAGGATGGCAAAGGCATGACCCACCTTACTCTTACCCGAACCAACCATCACTCCTCATGCCTAAACCTAACCAACCCAACCAACAAAGCATCAAGCACCAGCTAATAAAAGCAGGGAGGGTCATGCCTTTGCCATCCTAGGAAAAAATCTGGTTTGCAGCAATGATCATCATAAGGGATTTAGAAGTGGGTCAACCCAATGCCAGCTGAAAAATAAGTAGGTATAAACTGTAAACCTGTGTACGCTCTGCACTGCACCACCCCGACCTCCTCCAGTCTTTGCAGTCTCTGAGAGGGAAACATCCTAATTCACGCAAACATAAATAATGTTAATGTTGTTCTTTTAAGCACGCCACATGTCTCCACGCCACAGCCGGGAAGCTGACGTTAAAGTTGTGGGATAAAAACGAGGATTGTAGCTTGTCATGGCGTTCGGTGTGGATTAAAAAAGCCACCATGACTAGATCTGCTCATTCTGGCACAATGTAATATCATCTGCACGAATAAAGCTGAACTTCTGGTGCTAAACCAGCCTGTGATGCATCCCTCGTGAAATTACAAGACACCTTGTTTATAGTATTTCAATTTCAGATGCACAAAGAAACAGCCAACGGATAACATGAGTTTGAATTGAAGGTAAATACAAGAAAAAAATCACGTTTCACTAATTATGCAAACATTACTGATACAGAGCTTTCTGTAAATACAGTAGCTTTATTCCTCCAGAGGCAGCAAATCTGCCTCTTTCTCTGTGAAGAGCCACTATAACATCACCTACGAGAGCGTTCCTCAAACCTGACCATACAACACATACTTGACATTTAACAGTTAAGTGTATATTCCTACATGTCAAGGCCTAAAGCTTTTGTGTAAAACTGCTTTCTACATCCGGCCAACATCAGCTGACTGAAGAAAAGCTCAAGAGCTCAAGATGTAAAAATAAAAAGGACACATGGCATTTTTATTACAAGCCTAATCCTGCTTTTAAGCCCCTCTGATATCTCTGAGACGTATTTTTCCAGTTCTCCCTTAGATTCCTGCAGATTTTGAAGTTCTGCTGAGGCGTCTCCATCAGGCGTGTTTAGCTATGCACAGGTAGGAAGGCGCCTTTCTCCCATCAGCCATGATTTGTCAAAGCGATTTGAGTTCCCGCAGAAGCTACCATAGGTCCTCCTCTTAAGCAACCAGAAGCACGTAGCGCTGACAGGATCTTTATTCAAATGAAGATCCTGTCAAGAGAGATTAACTGTTCATGAGCCCACACAGGGATCTCCCTGCCAAAAACTACAGATATTATAACACTGACTAGTGCCTTAGCATGTCCTCGGAGGTCTTCCTCCCTTCCCTGCTCTTGAGCATGACTTTTAAAAATCTCACTCTCTTGTTTTTTTCTATCTCCTCTTAATCTACCTCAGGCTTGCAGGCCGTCTTGCCGTCGCACGTTTCTTGATGTGGACGTGTCTCGTCCGGGATTGGACGGCTAAGCGCCGAACTGTGAATTTCTCCTCTCTGAATTTAAGCATAAGAGTGCAAAATCTTCCTTCTCCTTCACCTTGTCCTTGCTTTGGTCCCTTCTCTTCCTCCTCGCTCCCGCTCTGGTTTTATCTCGTCCTTGTGCTCGTCCTCTCCCCTCATCTTCCTCCTTCTTGTAGAGACTCAAGTGTCCTTTGAAGCTATTTTTGTTCTCAGTTTCTGTCTCTGCTGTTTCAGGTTGAACAGGAGGTGGATGCACAAAACACACCGAACACAGGCGGAAATATTTTGATGGATGTTGGATGTCTGTGTGGTTACAGCTGGAGATGGTTTGATGAGACATTTTCCCGTAATTAGCATGAATCCAACACTCTTTCTTATACTGTGTTGTTATATGTCTTTACATGACATTTCATGGTAAATTTGTCAGTACATAATGTCAAATTTGTCCATTTATATTTTTCCAGTGTGATATTTTTCCATTGGTTTTGGCTGGTTTTAGGTTGTATTGAATATCGGGTTAAAGGTGTACACTAATTAACAAATCAACTGTTTCCATCAGTGTATTTGAATGAGATTTCTGAAGTTTTGCATTTGAAAAGGTTGATGGAAACTGCAAAATCTGAAAAAAACACTGACAGTGTTTCCACTGTCAGTGTATTCCCAGATATTCCTATAGACACACTTAAAAAAATCCTGCAGACTTCTCTCCACATCAACAATAAACACATTAAAACATGTGACGATATTTTCCGTCCTCCTCATCTTCCCTTCATCCCTCTACGTGAATATGAGCTTCAACTAATGATTATTTTGTTGTGCAGGACATTAAATGCCAGCTTCCTGCAGCCACAAGTGACATTTGAGAAGCTGATATTTGGTATTTTTGCTCAGTAAATGAGCAGCTGACTTTCATCGTCGCACCACTAATGATAAACCTGTCGAAAATTATTGCCTATCAGCTGCCATCAGGCGAACCCGCTCATCAAAACATTGCTCTACAGCGCTACTAGTGGTCAAAAACTCCAGAAGGCGCCTTTAATTTAGCAGACTTCACTTGATATCACACCATGTAAATGTAGTAGTAGTGACATGGTGCAGAGGCTGCTGGAGGCTGCTGATTTTCTTATTGGTGATAACATGCTGTGGATAACATGATGTTAAAACGGGTGAAGGAGGAAACCGTTAATGCCGTGGGTGGGAAGCTACAACAGTGGGTGGGCGGTGTAAGTGTGAGACGGTGCATCCACATATCACTGCTCTCCATCAGAAAATTTCTATCAGCAGATAAAACAAGGAGGAACAACACCTTGGACAAGATACGCCGACACTAATCTCCAACACTTATCAACGTTCCCCTGCTAATATCTCCTCCTCTGGTTTTCCCTCCGTTACCCCCGCAACCCTCGCCGAGTCCCCACCCACCCGACCCCTCGCTGAGCGCACACACAGACACACACGTCGCCCGACTCCTCTCCCACCACGCCATTGTGAGCGCCGGCCGCCCTGGCAATGTGCTGCCGTGTGATACTGAGAGAGGGCAATTCAGCTCCTCATAAAGACCAGGCTATAATCTCCTCCCAACGACAGGTCCACCTACCCCACCCACGCACTCACACACACACACACACACACACACACACCTCCATGTACACACCGCGCTACACCTACACACATACACGGTGACAACTTAAAGCCGCACCCAGAATGACACGCACCATTATAAATAGTCTAATCTATATGGTAATAGTGTTGTATTCTACAAGCAGAGAATAGGGATAAGATAACATTGTGACTTCAGGGTTTGTACTGCCTTCTATGGTAATTGTTATCAAAGGTTATTTGGGATGACATCGGCGGCTCCTTGTGATTGGCTGGGCCCTGTTATTTACGATATGAATTATGATAACCATGATGTCTCCCTGCTCCTCTCCCTCGCCGGCCGCCAGATACAATAAATTGCTATCGTTAATCACGGCGCTTTGTTCTGCCATGATTACCCCTCCACAGCAGTAAGAGTTTTATTTAAGGGAGAATATGGATTTGTCATCCTTCTGGCGGCAAAATGAAACTGACAATATTTTATGTCCTGACATTTAATTTGTAAAAGCGGACGCAGGCTGCATTTGCATTTTATGACACTCTCTCCCTCACTGATGTATCTCTCTTCCCTCCTCCTCGATGTCTTCCTCTCCTTTTATACGCAGAGTGGAGGTGACATTTGTGGATCAGGTTGGGGCTGGAACGAGAGCAGAGGAAAAGGAAAAGGCGATGAATGCTTTTGAATGTCGGCCAGAGTTTACGTGTTTTATTTGCATGCTTTTATTTTGCCGGAGCACATCGCCCGGCCAACAGAACCAACTAAAAATAGTTTAGTTGGCAAATCGGTGTTGCTGATTTACATAACACCGCATCGCTCTTATCTCAGCAGTATCAATACACTTCTGAAGATGATCAGCCTGATCATCTGTTTATTGATAATGGGGTATTAACCTGTAAACCTGCTGTGGACGATCATGAGGAGTTGAAGGGAAACCTGTTCTTTGGCACAAAGCAGGAGGCAGCTGCTCTTCAGGCTTTTAGACAAAAATTTCCAACAAGATTTTTGCAACTTTTTATCTTATTTTCATAATTCCAGTGAGGTTTAATAATGAATACTAATTCAAACCATATATGATGCTCCTGACTGATGAGAGGAGTATTATAGGCAGCAGTGTGTCTCTATGATCCTCTCATCTTACTGACTACATGTTGCTACTCATCACTGTGATCATGAAGGTGACTCCTCTTCATACAGTACAGACGCTACAATTTAGTATAGAACTGAGTATTCAGAGTACACAGTTTAGAGAATATAATAGAGTTATGATGAAACTGGTGGAAGCGACAAAGGTTCGCATTGGTCTTCAGCGCCACAGACAGCGCCGTGGATTTATCAATACACAGTCCGACTGCTGAGATTTCGTGGTCGGGGTCATAGACTCTAACTTGCACAAACATCAGTCAGATAAAGGATCAATGCAGCAGACCTGACTAACATATTAGAGTGAACAGCCCCTCTGTGCTATGAGGGGATGGATGGCGGGGTATCGTATCGAAAAAAAGGCTGCATTCACGCGTTGTTTGCGTCTTCCTCTTCCTGGGCTGAGACAAACCTTTGCATATTGTTAATTAAAAACGCTTATCAATTTAAACACCTCACATAATCGTCTTCTCCAACTCTTCACCACCTGGACGGTGTCTCCTCATTGTGTTTTCATTATACAGTAACACACTCATAACTACTTATTTCGAGGTAAAACCAGCAAAGAGCAAACTCAAATGCTGACTGCACAGAGGTCAATGCTAAACACAGATTACCAGCTGCTTTTCCATGTTGAATGTTTTCTCTTCTAAATACTGTAAGTCTGATAAACTGGAGGTTTGTTTACAACCTGTTTGCAGCCCCACATCTCTGCACATCTCTGTGAATTTATAGCTCCCAAATATATTAAATTACTATCAGTGAATTCATTGAAGATAATAATAATTCTGCCCTCAAATGCAGATTGTGAGAAAGCATGATTTTGTGTTCACAGACTGTCACTGTAACAGAAAAAGAGAATCAAAAGAACGTCTATGAGCTTCAGCATTTTAAGCAGTGTGGTTGCAAGATTTCCACTCCTGACATCCTGAATTTCACATTAAATGCATCATTCTTGGGTAAACACAGGATCCTTGAAGGCATCTTACCAAATAGAACCAAAGCTCTTTAAAAAAACACTGAATTTTCCTTTAAAACCAACAATGTCTCAATACTAATGAAGATGCTCTTAATAAACAGATCTACAGCTGTTTACCGTTGCACTGCCACTGGGATCCATATTTAAACAGTCTACACACACACACACACACACACACACACACACACACACACACACACACACACACACACACACACACACAGTGAGGGCTCTCTGGGAGATAACCATAGTTAAGTCGAGCTATTTCCTTTTCCTGTTTGTGTGGTGCCAGGCGAGCCACCCTGCTGCCACCGAGGAATGTTGATAATGCTGGCCCAGGGCTGTAATACACACACACACACACACACACACACACACACACACACACTCACACACACACACACACTAACAGACAACGCCCATGTTATTCCACCAACCGCCAAAAACTTAATACATGTAAACATGACGGAGAATAAACTCCTTGAAAAACAAAAAAAAGCCTCCAGAGAAGACGAGACTTTGAATTGACTTTGACCCTGCACCGCCTCACACACACTCGCGCACACACACACACACACACACACACACACACACACACACACTCAGCAGCGTCCCTCTCTTTCTCTCAGCTCCACCTTCCTCTCACTTCCCTGACCTTCCAGTCCAGGGTGGATGGAAAGAGACAGCAAGCCCACTGGAACCTTGGGCTGAGTTATGCAGGAGTGAGCTTTGAATAATTGTCCCGCAATATGAGTGTCTCTGATTAATTGCCTGAGATAAGGTCTGCTTTTCTCCCCACTCCTCCCATCTGTGCTCCCCCCCGCTCCCCTCCTCCATCCCTCCCCAGCTCCAGCTCCCAGGCCTGCCTGCCTGCCTGCCTGCCTGAGCTCCCATAATCAGCCTGGACTACTGAGAGAGAAACTATTTAACTGACCCTGTCATCTTGGAGCACGATGATGGCTGTCCTAATTACTCAACAATAACAAAGGCCCTCATTTAGCTCTGACGGCTGCCTGCAATCAGCAGTTCTATGAATAACTTAACAAATAGGAATGAGGGGGAAAAACGTATTTACAGGCACATTAATTCAAGGCCAAAAGACAATACGTGTCACCTCCAGCTAACTCGGGATTCAGGTGACAATCAGTAGGTGTGTGCGTGCGTTGAGGCAACTTCGTGTGCACGTAAAGCCTCGCACATGTGTGCGAGTTTGGGTTTGACTAATCAAACGTAATTATTAGTCTAATAAAAGACGTAATAACTCTCTACATGTCACAAAAGGGTTCCTGAGAGTTTTAAGATTTAGCACAAGAGCTGCGATAATTATGGCTTCCCCGTTAAGTCACATTTTATAATTCAGCATCCGACAGGGAGGCTCACACAAATGTAGGTCGCCGTGGCAATTTTCTTTAAATGTGAAAGTGTTTTCAAAACGCCACAAAATGTTTGCCGACCTCACATCCTTCACTTAGTTAACGCAGTAATACCACTAAATAAAAAGTACTCAACGCTCCAGTGACAATGATGCAAGCCTTCATAATACTACTTCAATAGTACTGAGTACTGAGTGTTCATGCTGTACATGGATTAGTATGTAAGTGGCATCTTAATGGTACAGCTGGTCAAGGCAGAGCTAATTAACTGTATAATGATCAATACTTTGGATGTGTTTTGATGTAAGATATGAATCTGATTAACTGGAAAATACATGCAGTGGAATAATAATATAAATATAGTTTGATCCCGTGGATGCAACAATAAAGATCATAGCAAAACATTAGTATATCAGTGTGAAATTACATCAAAATAAGTACGTTAAAATAAGTTTCCGTGAGGTGAAAGCTGTTCGGTGACAACACCAGGGCTCAGAAAACAGCCTCATTTTCAGCTTGGTGTCAGTGAATCCTTCAGTTGATCCAGAGAGGTTTTAAATGGTTTATGTGTTTTTACAGAAGTGGCAAAATGTACTTATTAGCATTTTCTCTATCATTAATAATCACATGACACCAGCTTTGGCAACATTAAGGTCAGATTTCTTAGACAATGTTTTTATCTGTGTGATAAATGTGAGAATAAAATAAGGTGTATTTTTAAATAAGCTGTTAAAGTGCTTTTTAGATCTACAAAAACCTCGCTTCAGTATTGAATATTGGTATTAAATGAGCAGCATTTGAGTATCAAAGTATTGATTTCTGGAGCATTGACTCCTCGTAGATAAGCAGCTCATTATCGATTGGACCGCACCGCATTCAATCCGTCATATCAGAGGAGGCGGCGCTGGCCGGACCAGATCTGATATTTACTAAAAAGGAAAATATGAGCCCGTCATGCTGCTCTGAGCTCGGTCTGCGCGTTTAATTGTGTGTCTGCATGTTTCAGAAGGCGAGGAAGCCATCCGCCGCCCGAAGTATCAGCCTCTGTCCCCACAGATAGCACCTGGACTTTGTTGAACAGACTATTTACATATCAAACACCCTCCCGCCTGTTGTCGCGCCCTGCATGCGAGACGCAGACAGAAAAGAAGGGCATTTCCTCGAGGAAAATATAGAAACTAAACGAGGAGGTGAAAAGAGTTATAATGGAGGCGGGCGAACTGTGTGGAGCTCCGTTTACTGATAAACACAGCGGGCCTTTATAGTGCTACAATAAACCGGCAGACCTGGACACAAACACACACACAACAGGCCAGTGAAGACAAGTTGTATAAAGTTTGACTAGAATTTCAGAGGGTTTGGGGAGAAAAGATAGAGGGAGAGAGAGGGGGGAGAAAGAGGAGGCGGGGGGGAGGATGGCGAGGGGAGACGAAGCCGAGCGTACACTTGACACTCAGCTAATGGTAAATCCTCAGCTTTATACTGTAATTTACTGCAGAGCCTTCGGGCCAAACTGCCTTTGAAGTGCTCCGAAATGTCAAATCAATTATTACTTAAATGAAAAAAAAAGAATTCAATTTACGCGTTTCATGATAATCGGTAACATTTCATGATATAAAAAAAAGAAAAAAAGCAAAGCAATTTGAGGCGATTTGAGCCCCGGCTCCATTTTTCTGTGCAGCTCCTCTTTATTCGCCCCGCTCAGATATGCTGATTGGAATATAAAGTTGTTGATGATTGCGTCTTTTCTTCGTCTTCTCCTTTCTTGTGTCATCGTGATCGCAGAGTAAGGAAAATCAATTTGGCAGTATAATACTCTTCATCAATTGGCACTGGGCGATAATGATGTTCTACACCTGTGAGTGTGTGTCTACGTGAGCGGTGTTAGGAGGAGCGGCGTGGAACAATACGCCGTCTTCATGATTCATTACGTTCTAATGTCGCTGCGTGAATAAAGACGGCGCAGGCCCGCTGAATTACACACTCCTCACACTAATGGCTCTGTAAAAGCAGTTCACGCCGGCGTGCACGCTCCCCACGCTGCTCTTTGTTCGTGGACAGGTAAAGCAGACGAGCCATGAAGAGCGCGACAATACTGTAACGTCTGTATCAGCACATGGCGGCTTGTACGACCGTCCTCTGACTCTCAGCGAGACTTTGGATCTTTCCACAGTCAGCTGCTGAGATTTGAATGAAAAGGCGGGTTAAAGGTGAAGGTTCGCCCAAATTACGAAAAGAATTGTTGGTGTTTAGCTGTGCAGACTGTCCACACAAGCAACAGGCAGCAATATAACCCTCACCTGAAAGCCTCAGAGGCCAATCAGAGGCCAGAAAAAAAGCTAGTAATGGTAAGTGACCTGCAGCTGAAGGAGCGACTGGTTCTCATGTAAAACCTGTGATGTTGCGTTGCAGGACTGTTGGATTATGCAGCGCTGACCTCCGTAGCACCTTCTGTCGCCTCTGATCCGAAATAAAAGTGGAAGAGTAAGCGTTCATTTATGTGGAAACATGTAAAAAGTCCCGTTTGCAAGTTAGCACCGCCACGTCCGCCATTGCAAACACTCACTGCCTACACGTCGACACGGCAAAGATTCTGATGATCATCCAGTGACCTAAAACTGCATTTGGGTGTGGACGAAAGGCCAAAACACATACTTTTTAAAAATACCCGCGTGCATGGGGACTATCCATAAAACCGCCCAATGCTTCCTTCTCAGTGGCACTTTTCTGTCCCTTACAGGCCACTGTAGAAGACTTGTGATTGTTTCCAATTGGGTGATTGATTCTGAATCATTCTAGCAGCGGAAAATGGAGCAAATATGACTATAAATAAATACTATTAAGCCTGAAACTGTAGAAAATTCTGGAATCACAGAGCCAGAAGAGAGAAAACGCTGATAGGAAACCACAATGTCAACAATAAATGAAACAATGGAGGAGACGGAGAGGATGAAGACACTTTTGTCTGTCGTCTCTGTCAATTAACACGAACGCTAAAGATGCTTCAAGGCCAAAAAACAAGTCAGCGTGGCACCTCAGGGGTCAAATATAACGACCTCTTCAGCGCTGTGGAAGCACACTGTGCCAGTCACACGCCAGCATTTCTGAGAAGTCTAAACTGTCCTGAAAGACTTGCTGAGCAACTCTGCCACAAGGACGCAAGTACAAGATGGGAAAGACGACAAAAAGAAAAGCGCGAGTAAAAGTCTGAGTAAAGACGCAAAAGTAGCCAGAAATCCAGAAAACATTACAGAGGTGAGAAGTAATGTTTAATAGGAGTTAAGCAGCAGCCTCGTGTTATTGTCTCACTGCTGGCCTGAAGGCGAGCGCTCAGACAGCCTCAGTGACTCCCGGCCTGAGTCAGCTGCAGACTGCATGGAGGGGGGCCGACGGGTAGAAGAAGCTGGTAGAAAAGAGGAAAAAGGGCAGACGGACACACTGCCAAGCACCCACATCTCTTTCTCTCTGTTCCCTCCCTTTGTGCACCGTGTGGAATAACATACCTTTTCTTCCCTCCCCCCCTCCCTCTCTGTAAAGCGATCAGGGCCCCTGATAGCGATGGCGATTACAAAACCGCAGGAGCAGCCTACCCACCAAAACAAAGTGTTTTTCAGCTCCTGTTTTTTCAGGGCCTGGCGCCACCCGGAGCACCGTAAACAATAAACATGGGCCAACGCGGGGCCGCGCTGCGCTTTTTCTACCTGATTCACTCCGGGGCAGCCTGAACACATCGCGGCGGGTACAGTGTGTCATTGTGGGCGACTGCTGGTGCATTCAGGGGCAGAGCGTGCAGGGCTGAGTGACAGCTATGAGTCTGCACACTTCCTGTGAACTTCTCGTCAGCTGAACGCACGCACGCTGCCTCTGCGCCGTTCAGCTTTTCTGTCGTTTATTCGCCTCACCTGTCCTTTGTCTGCACAACCTGAGGCATTGTGCAAGACTTTCCCGGAAAATAAACACCTTTACAAGCTTGTGTGCGCTACCTTTTGTTGAGCCGAGTGTTAAAAAAGCGTCCTTTCCACTGGCACAGCCTCCCTTATCTTTACATCTGCCGTGGCCGGCTCGCAGCCCCGGCTTGCGTCGAAGCAGTTCTGTTAAACGCTGGACTCATAGCAAATTGACTATTACTTCAAAGTGGCCTGTGATTATGTCCCTGAGTGATTAGGGGGGCTGTTAAGAGGGAGCCACTTGAGCATTGCCAGTGAACCCGTGAAGGAATGCCGGCTCAGTGCCGACTGGCGAGGGAAAACGCCGCCGGAGACGCACAAATCCCACAAAGGCAACGGCCGTGCAGCGCTGCACAGAGCTGAGGGTGGAGAAGCAGGAAAGGCAGAAAAAAGGAAGAGCAACAACTTGTACCTGCACAAGAGCAAGCTGGAAGAGGCTGCACACAGTTTAGAGCCTGTAGAAGATGCGAAAGGGACGAAAAGAAAGATAAAACTCAATAAAACCCAACCTGGAAGTAAGTCAAAGGAAATGTTATGACGTGTGGACGCACACGTACACACTTAGCACAGGGTGCACTCAGGGCGGCGAAATCATTAGCTAAGCACATCAGGGGACAAGACCTCCAAACACTTCCATTACATTCCAATTGTTACCAGATTTCCCAACTTTTCAGCACCAAACTGCTCTCGTTTGCCCTCTTTCCCCTTCATCTCCACATCAAACGGACAATAGAGACAAGCAGAAAGCAGAGGAGGAGGAGGAGGGATGAAAGACGGGGAGGGAGGCCCCGAACGCCCGTTTTAATGGGAATAATAAGCTTCTATCTCAGGCAATTAAGTCTGCATTCGATACTTATCTCAGAGCAGAGGTCCACTGTGCCATCTAAAGAAAATGTTTGCGTTTGAAAAACTCCATCACATAAACAAGATAAGGGGGGAACACGTATGCGTGCCGCCTATCGCGTCCAACCTCGGCTTTGTTCTTGGAGGGATAAGTGACTCTGAGGCAGGTTTTCTGGACCGGCTAATGTCCTCGATCCCTTTGTTTCCAGTGCGCGCCACATGCTGCCGGTTTATAGCCGCGGACACAGAAAATGACAAGACGGGAACACCAATCAGCAACATGTTTCAAGGCTGCTGTAAACATCTCTGGAGTCAAGTTGCTGTTAGATACTAAAGCCCAGAGAGCAGCAGTGTGGTGACTTACAAGCCGAAAGATTCAACAGCAGATCCAACAAAAAGTGATTTTTCTGTCTCGGGTTGTTTTCTTTTGAGAGCATATGGCAGCCCGAAGTGGTCAAACTGTTCAGGATATGACATCAGAATAATAATTGTAGGGCAAAAGCCAGAAAAATTCAGTAATTGTTTGTACTACAACTGCATCCTACTCTGACGCAGCAACACATTTCACAGACTGGGAAAGATGTGGAACGCTCCAAAAACACCTGTTTGGATCATTCCACAGATAAACAGGCTGATTGGTCACAGGTGAGAGGATCATGATTGGGTATGAAAGGTAAAGTTTGATTGGAAATGATTGATTGTGTTCTGGAATCAGGGGGGACCCCCCAGAGTTTTCTTCTGACCCTTTTAGGGGTCTCGACCCCCATGTTGGGAACCAGTGATTTTAATAACAGGCTCACCTTTAAACTAATTTTGGCCCAGTTTTGACCTGCCAATCAATAAATCCATACTAAAGGGAAACAATATGTTTGTGGAAACATAATTATTGATTATTAAGGAAAGTTTGGGTGGAAGATGAATTCATTGTACAGTTAGTAAAAGATAAATAGATTTAAGACAATAATTAGTGAAAGTAGCTGCGCTGATGTAACTATACAGACATCAGTGTACTCATCATGTATATTTTTATGTCTTATAAGTATAAATAGTACAGTACAGCTGCTGAGCAGAGCTGTTGAGTGTTAGTCAGAGGGCGAGATGTTGTAAGATAATGGTTTTGGTTATCTGTGCAGACACCGAGGCGAGGACACAAATGTCTTTTCATTCCTGACGCTTTGTCTTTATGCATCACAGTGTCTCCATCAGCAGGACGCATCTCTGCTTTGTCTCCGCCCGGGTCATGAACTGGTCACAGGCGACGCCCGGCATCCTGAAATACAGCATTTCACACAGACAGTCCAGCACGGGGACACGAGGCGTTCACTGTCACACACACCTGCAGTACAGGTGCATGACGTCGTGTATTTGTACATTTGGACATCGTCTGGTCAAAATGCTGATTTTCTCTGACAGTGAAACAGTTACAAAAGATAAATATTCAACAACTATTCTGATAATTTATTGATGTTTTTAAATTATTCTAAAATATGAGGAATCAATCAAATGGAAACGCTGAGAGACAAAAGTGAATTAAAAAACTAACAAATAAAAAAATGTATTAATTTGAAAAATGGAAATATTGGACTGAAAAGCTCAAACTTAATTTAAATTAACAGGAAATTATTATTCTAATTATTATTAGAGGAGCGATTTGGTGAAATTTTGAAGGGAAAAACCAAGTATACAAGGAAGTCCACTTTTTTAATAGTCATAGCTGTTACTATCATTACTGGCAGCAGCAGTAGTAGTAGTAGTAGAAGAAGTAGTGGTCTAAGTTTCAGTGTCTTCTGAATTTTCCTCCTCGTCTTTTTTATTTTGTGGGAAACAAGTTCAGGTCTGGACCCTGTGGAGGTCTAATGTGGTCTGAAGTGGACTGGACAGACTTTTTTTGTATGTTTTCCTTCAGGTGGGGGCACACTGAGAGCCAACGCCACCGCGGGGTCACGACCCCGGCCAGAGTGTCTGAGGGGTCGCGGGGTCGGGTCAATCAGAGGGGAATGTTATCCAAAGCATCAGAGTTTATTTGTTTAATTTCCCTCGAACCCTGGTGTCTGCGTCTGATCAAGATGACTGCGGATTACCAGAAGAGGAGGAGAGAGCCTACTGCTTCAAATTAGGCTGGAAAAATAATCCTGCGTTACCTCAACCAAACTAAACTTTAAACTTATTGTCAAAAGTCAAATAAGCTTTACACACCACGAAAACACTCCGGGGCCGCGCAGCCAACGGAGGCGGCGATTCACACGAAGGTCACGCCGAGTGTCACGAATATTTTCCTCCTCTCAAACCACTTTTTCTATTTTCTCTCTCATTCAGTCTGCTGAAGCACTTACACACAGCGAGCAGCAGACAAGTGTCCGATTCATAAACACTGAACTGATCTCAGGCTGCGGACCAAACGCTGACAGAAAGACGAGTCGCGCAGGTTTTCACCCAATATTAAACTTCCTCTTATGCCTCAAAGAGGGTTTGATGACTTTACTGCACCAACTGTCCGGACCCCCGAGCTCAATTCACAGTCACGTGTTCCTCGGATGGAGAAAGCTTCAACAGTTTTTCCTTCACAGAGATGAGGGAAATGTGGTGTTTTAATACACATTTAAACACATACTGCTTTTTAAAACATAAACCGTGGCTGAACTGCACCAAATACACTTTATTAGTTTCATATCAATTTATAAAATTAATGAAATGAATAAAGATTTAAAAGCAAAAGCTGAAACACATTTTGTTACATGAACAGAAAATGTTAAAAGTAGTAATACAGTACCTCAAAGTACTTCATTCAAAATCTTACTTTCAGTAAAATTATGAGCAAACTAAAAGTACTTGTTATAGCAAAGGACTCCTTTTCGAGTGTTTTTATCCTAAAAATCTAAAATTTTTCTGCGCAGTAACAATGTTTCAACCTGTTTTTAATCGATTTTGTATCAAATTCATTTCTGCTGAAAATTTTCTTCCTTTTTGCTACTTTTATTAAGAAAATAAAGGACTTAATTTAATTACGTTTTAAAGCCTCTTCATGTGTTTTATATGAAAAATAACTACAGTTGTCAGATAAAGTAGCAGAAAATGTACCTCAAAACCATATCTTTGTGCTGGACACTACTGGTTATTATGCATAATTTGTAACTTAAACTGGTCTACATAAGTAGTTCTCAGTCATCCTTATGTATAGTTTCATATGGGTGGCTTCACAGGGTTGTTATCAAAGCACAAAAACTACAACAAATAGAAAAGACTGCAGTTTGATCGTAGTTTTTAAAGTTGCTGCATGACTTTAAGGAACTGTCCATGCACACAAACACGAAATCTTTTCTCCTCATATCAGACCAAAGCACCGCTGACACGATAACTGCAGCCTGACATCTTTCTCTCTGAAGGCGTCACCAGTCAGCTCCTCAAACCCTCCACCTCAGCATTAAAAACTCCTGGTGGCCTGAACGCCTCATGTGGTACGACAACAAAACCTCCGAGTGACTTTTCACCCCCTCGACGCTGGAGGTGGTGATGCCACTGGAGGCAACGCAACAATACGCTTAATTTGCTGTTTGAGTACCTGTGTACCTGCAGAGGTGTGTGTGTGTGTGTGTGTGTGTGTGTGTGTGTGTGTGTGTGTGTGTGTGAGACTGCTTTTGTGTGTGTGGCGAGATACAGCAAGAGCCCAAACAGTGCGGCGCCAGCAGTCTGCCCTTCCCTTGAGAACGTAACGGCTGAGTGCCATCGGAAAGAGAGACCGACCGGGGGTGGGGGGTGGGGGTGGGGGGTTGCTTAATATCTGTACCATGGAAGGAAGCAGGTAAAGGCTTTCAGGTGAGCCTGGTGATGCCGCTTTGTCCTCACCAACGTGGCGATGAAGCAGTAGAAATAGTTTGACCGTGACTCAGGCGGACGAATGCAAATAAAGCTGCCCTCATCTCATTCTTCTCGAAAAACAGGGACTTCCTGTAACCCCCCCCTCCCTAAAATAAACAAGAATCTTTGATCTCTTACGGCAGAATGTCCAGCGATTCAAAACACACTCGCTCTATCTCCACATTTCTACTTCCCAAAAGCCCTCAGCGCCATATGATAATCCTACTGTGCAATGCCAACGCAGGAGTGCTGCCTAAATTCTCCTTTTAATCTGCAGAGGAGGGAAATGGATGTACGAGAGAATATGAAAATAGGGTGAACTCCAAAGCCCCTGTGCTTACTCCATCAGAAACACATTTCTGCTGCGCTCGGCACAATCCTAATGCCAAAACATTTACCCACAGTCCTGCTGGCCTCCCCCGAACCAGGTTCCACTTCACTTCATTCATTTTTAAATCTAATCTTTCTATGTCATGCTTTAAAAACAAAAGACCTGAGTTCAGTCAGGAGGGGGAGGGAGGGGAGACGCGTTGAAGGAGCCAAAAATGACTGAAACTCAATCTGGTTATGGAGCGCTCTTTGTTTTCATTCGGTTCTGAAACACTTTTTATTCACTAACTAGTTAGACAAATATAAAAATCTTGGAGGGAAAATATTTTTGCCTCATCATATACATTTTACATGAGAGGCCCCCCCGAGGTGGACCACCTCTCCAGCTCTCTCCACAGGAGGGGGATTAAAGTTTCATCCTGCTCTTTCTCCATCAAAACTATCAAGCTAGACTTTTAAGGGGGGGTTGGACAAGTCAGCGGGGTCTCAGTCTGCGTCCTCCCCCCTCCCTCAAAGCCCAGAGCTACGCCTGTCAATATCATTCTTAGCAGTTTGATGGAAGAATCCAAGTCAAACCTTGTTCATTCAAACACACAACCCTAATAACAACAAAAGCGGCGCTGTTCAGACGGCTCTAATTCCTTTGACAGCCTTCCAGCCAGTCCCACTTAAGGTTATTATGGGCTATAAATACGCTGGTTACCAGGGCTATAATGTCAACGCTGTTTGCCCTCGTTAAGACACATAATTACCTCATTTACATCTCGTTTCCTCCCCAAAATCGGATACCATTATGCGCCTCCGCACTCGGCTTCTCCCCCCGCTCCTCCGCCGACGATTAGAGTCATCATCCAATCAGCTCCCGAGCTGCGCGTTGGGAAAGGAAAGGCTCCCATGAGTCAGACTGGAACGGGAGGCTGGACAGAAAAGAAGAAAAGGCTCATGGGAGATGAGACGCTCAGACAGGAAGTGCAAGCAAAGGATATTTCCTGGGCAGAAAGTCTTAGCGGAGCCTCCAGAGGTCTCAGTAACAGAGCTGGAGAGTCAGTACAAACGCGATTTGTACTTTTTGCCACAAGCCTGACCGGTTTAAGACGATTAGTTTCAAAAGGCATGACGAGCCAGATTGATACCAATGACACAGAAGTATGCATCTGTGTATTTCATTGTTCGTTTTCCTGGGTTTGATGCACTCAAAATGCTAATTCAGGCACTTTCCGTCCCCAAGTACTACAGTTTTGTGTTTACTAAAAACGGGTCTAATCTGATGGCAATAAAAGGAGCAACTTTAAATCTGAAACCGGTTTAGTTTTAGTTAAAATGTCTTTGTTGTCGAACGTTAAGCACTGCGTTGGTGCCGTTGGACCTGCTGTCTGTGTGTGGCTTCAGTCTCGTCGTTGTGTTCAGCAGCTGCCGACCACAGACTGAAAATGCAAATCAAGTATTTTGAAACCAGGAAGTCGAGTGTTGTCTACCGTTACACCAAAATGAATGGCCTAATTGTTGAAATAATTTCAGTGTGTGCATGCAAATACTCTGTTTGAATAAAATTTGTGTTTCACCACTTTACCAGGAACAAAATAACATTTTGTAAGAATGCTAAAAACAGAAGCTGCGGTCTTGTAATCAAGTCATAGTCTGGACATGCAGACGGCCTTTCACCAGGATGTAAAAGAGGAAAGTGTTAGCCATGTGGAGCATCAACAAAACTAGGTAGCTCTTAATAGCAACATAGACTGGGGCCGAATTCACCTGCAAGGTGCTATCGGACAAACATGAGGTGTGGACCACGCCAAATATACATCAGCATTCTTCAGTACGCCTAGTTCTTCAGTGTGATCCAGGTTACAAACGTAGAGAATCTGATAAATTGTTATCATTTCACCGCTTCCTGATCAATCAGTAATTCTCACAGTGGGTGAACATCTGGAGGGACATCAGGTCATATTTCAAGAGAAAACACCATATTTAATAGTCCATTAGGTACCATTAATCAACAGCTACAGTTAGCATTCATCCACTTCCTAGATAACATTACCTGCTACCATCAGTCAACAGCTAACATTAGCTTTCAACCACTTCCTAGCTAACATTACCTGCTAGCATCAGTCAACAGCTAACATTAGCTTTCAACCTCTTCCTAGCTAACATTACCTGCTAGCATTAGTCAACAGCTAACATTAGCTTTCAACCGCTTCCTAGCTAACATTACCTGCTAGCATTAGTCAACAGCTAACATTAGCTTTCAGCCACTTCCTAGCTAACATTACCTGCTAGCATTAGTCAACAGCTAACGTTAGCTTTCAACCGCTTCCTAGCTAACATTACCTGCTACCATTAGTCAACAGCTAACATTAGCTTTCAGCCACTTCCTAGCTAACATTGTGGTTTGAAACACACTGAATGTAATCAAGCTTTAAATGTACAAACGTCTTGCGGCCTCTTCACACAAAACACACATGAAATCTTGATGTTGGATGTAAACTGTATAAATGCTAGGCTAAGCTAACAAGCTGAGTCGAGGTTCTTGAACGAACAGACATGAAAGTCTGACATTAGCTTTATCTTAAAAGACTGGGCCCAAACCAGCATGGATGAGCACTTCATTGACTGTGCACTAGCTTTCTGTGCCAGACACCCTTCCTGATGAACCGGGCTTCGGTCCGGCAGTTAGGAGTGCATTAGCTTATGTGTGCTTTTGCCTCCCCAGTGACTGGGGAACAACCTGGGGTCCAGTATCCAAGAGCATTTCAACACATGGACTGGAGGAGATGGGGCTTCTAACCACCGACCTCTGGATCAGAAAGCCACCTGATCTACCTCCTTGACTGCAGTCCAGAGGAAAGTTACAGCTTTCAGTCCTAAAGCACAAACATGTCCCACTGTCAGCATATCGGGACGAACATCAGCTGCTGTGACCCAGCAGTCACCCTCAGGACGAGCCATGGAGACACACAAGGACAAAACCTTCGTACTTATAGACACTACAGACAAAACAACGCGATGTGGAGCGTGCAGGGAGAGATATGTGTGTGTCAGAGGACAAAATAATCAGCAGAGAGGATCAGAGAGACTTCATTCCTCACATCGCTGACGGGTTCCAGCCTCTGTGCGTCCACGACAACCGCCAAAATCAACAAGAAAAACAACAACTAGATAGAGGCTGCTGCCCTCTCCCTTCTTATCCCTCTCTCAATGCTTTCCTCCCTTTGCTGTTGCCTCTTTTCTCTTCTTTACTCCTTCATGCTCCCTCCTACAAACTATCGTTACCGGCTTACCGTTATATGGTGGGAGTCTAGTATATTGTGTGTGTGTGTGTGTGTGTGTGTGTGTGTGTGTGTGTGTGTGTGTGTGTGTGTGTGTGTGTGTGTGTTATAACAGTATTACAGCAGTTGTGTATGAAAACAGCAGATAAGAGAGCAGGATGATGAAATGTGAAGCAACAACACATGACCCAGCTTAAAGATCTCTGATAAAAACAAACACGCTATATACTGTATCTACACACACATAGCCGCGCTAGCACACACACACACACACGTCTGAATACACATGTACACACACAAGGTATACATACATTTCAGCAGATAAATACACACAAGCTGCGAACCAAATGTTACACACATTGATTGTGGACAGAAGCACAAATGTAGCCTGTATTTGTGATTTTCTGTGTGTATCTCTGCATGCGGATGTGTGTGTACATCTGTGAGTGTGTGTTCAGTAATGGCACACGGAGGCCAGTTCAGCATTGTAAATGAAAAAGGCTCGATAAGATCAGTGAGACGGGCCGAGTGACTTAGGTTGATGTGGTGGCTGGAGGTGATTGGGGTGGTGGGTTGAAGCAGGGGATCGTGGGACGAGGCGTGAAGGTGTGCACTAATTTTCACTGCTACCTAAAGTCTGCAGAGAGCTTTCCTTACAGAACAAAGAGAGAAAAAAATTAGGTTTTAAACGTATTTTTACTGCAAGAAAAAGCTAATTCTGCCACTAACATCTGTGATAGACAGATGTTACTTTAATCATTCAAGTTAAAGTTTCATGTGTAATTCGAAGAGTGAAAAGGTTTTCTCTTCAGGCATGAATGCAATTTCAAGGAAGGTTTTGAGAGTGTGCGCATTTCCTGTTGTGACAATAGTCAAACTGAAAATGACAGTCGACACTAAATGATCCAGGAATGACTGTTCTTGCATGATGCATCAACTGTGGTACAAACTGAACAACAAATACATGCATATAAAACTGCTCCCAGACAGGCACCATGCTGGATGCACAGCAGAGATACGAGTTTCCAAAGACAACAAATATGAGTAAATCATGGTTGAAATGATTATATACAGTTAAATGCAAGTTATATACTTGACTGTCATCCAGAAATTGTCTTAGAACAGGGAAAACATTCCTTGGACATTTTTGTCGTGGGTGCAACTTTGGGCCTATTGTTTATTTGTTTATTTTCGGGGCTAATTTGCTTACGAGATTCATCAAAACCCTGCAATTTTTCAAAGGCAGGAAAACCAACCTGACTTTTGTTTTACTGGCTGTTCTTGTGGTCAGGGCGGGTTAGACCTTAGGATATCGTGTTACACATATTAGGCATTTTAATGTGCTTCTTTAGTGCTGACTGACTAGTTACAAAAGTGAGGAACATGCAAGTCAAGAAGCTGAAGATGACGAAGAGGTTTACTGGATTTACTACCTTTAACTTTGCTGATTATTACTCTGCGGTTGTTTCTTAATCATTTGATTCCTCTTCTGAACTTTTGAAAAAAAAAGTTTGACCTCAAACCAGTTTGAGTGTGTGTGTGTGTGTGTGTGTGTGTGTGTGTGTGTGTGTGTGTGTGTGCGTGTGTGTGTGTGTGTGTGTGTGTGTGTGTTATCAGTGCATTTATCAAAACTGTGTCCGTTCAGCTTCCCTCTTGTCTCTCCTGTCTTGTGAAGAATTTCGAATTCTGTATCGGAGTGAGGAAAACACTCACACAAACACACACCAATCAGTGGCTAGTTCTCTATCTGATGTGGAGCTCATCATGGTGGCATATAGAGGGTCTCCAGTGAATCCACACACACGCAGCCCTTTGGTCTGATAACAGCGGTTTGGGGGGAAAAGGGGAAGTTGAGGGACAGATATGTTTTTTCCGGATGGACAGGTATGGTTTTGGCCACGCTCCGCGACTCCGGGACACCTCGGTGATTGGCATGGAGGCTGGGTCGCCTCCTCCACTGACAGATTATTCATATCACCTAGTTAGGTTTCATGAAGCAATTATATGTCTTCACACTCCGCCAACTTTGGGAATGGCAGACTATAGAAACACACACTATACGGTCTCTGATGGTGGGAAATGTCTGTCACTGAGGAAGAGGAAGGTGGTTTGCGGGGGGTTCAAGCTCCCATCAGGCCATTAAACTAACAGTTATGATTAAATGTCCGTTTTAATTCTCTCCATCACACGTTTCTCTAACAGGTTAATGATTCAAACTGTGGACAAAAAGATTAATATTTGCTTCTTGAACAACTGATATCTATAAGGTCATTCACCAGAAAATAAATAAAAAGTGATGTCGTTTACACCTTCAGCGTCTTTGGAAAAATCTGAGTAAGATAAGAGTGAAGTTTCCATGCGCAGTGACTACAATTAGCTGAGTTTCCATCGCAAATTTTAACCGAATTTCAAGAAAATCTGCAAAAGAAAATGCAAAAAAATGCTAGTTTTGATCCCTTACTTTAGATAAGCTGCAGGTGGCGCCAAGTCTCCAGTAGGACAAGCGTTATATCACTGCAGAAGAAGAGGACACAACAAGAAGACAGAATTAAGAGAGTTGTTTCTTGTATCAATCAATAAGAGCAATGAGACGTTTTAATCTGCAGAAACAGCTGATCAGTCGTGACTTAAATGAACGCTATGTCAGAACTCATTCATATTTCCATCTCACAGTAAGCGCATGATTTCATAATTTAAGGCAAGGTGCTTTAAAATACTTTATCATTGAGCTTTCCCCTTTTGTTTCCCCTGTGAGAAGCTTTAAGGCAGTTATAGTACTATTGTTTTGCACTGTATTGTCTTTGACTTTGTGTATCTCTTGAGAAAACAATCATCACCATAAGATCAGTTTTAATGGACTTGCAGATGTTCAAACTTCCCTTATTTCCTGTGAACTTTAGAGACTTCTTGTTCGTTTTAAGAGCTGTGACACTGGAGACTGCAGATGAGAAAACAAGGTCCAGGAATTATCCTGTATCAGCTTGTTGGCTGCACCATTCTGGATGTCTGTGGTCTCCACTAGAGTGATGGAAGAAGTGGTGTGAAGGATGAAAAAAGCCTCATCAAACCCCGCCTGCTCTGACACCTCCACCCACCTTGTCAGTGGCTGCGAGACGTGACGTCCTTCTAGGACTGTTGGTTACAGAAAGGTACAGAAATTGTTGGATGCGGCGCCCGAGCAGCTGATGAGTAGTATTACAAACACTGTGAATAAACACTTAATGACAAATGCTCGATAAAAGAAGAGTTCAACGCGTTTAGATCAGAAGATCGATATCACTCACGTCCACACAATGAATATGAAGCTGCAGCCAGGGGCCAGTTAGCTTAGCTTAGCATAGAGAGTGCAAACCGAGGGAAACGCTAACCTGGCTGTGTCCAAAGGTCACAAAACCCACTAAAGCTCACCAAAGCGTTAATACACTTTGCATTTCGTCTGGAGGTGCTTTACGTTCTTTTCTCATGTCAATTTCTTTTCAACCAGAAAATGTAACAACACTGAACCAATAAAACAAGGACCGTTTCCACCGATGCTGCCAAAAATAAATAAACTTCCATTACCTGTGAAAGCTCTGTTGACCCAGTCACACAGCGAAAGGCGTGACAGTCATAACTTGCCTTTATGTGTTAGTGGAGGGAGCGATTCGACAGAATTGGCCTCTGATTACTCAACCTTTACTGCAGAAAATCTGTGGAGCCTGACTGCCTGACTGAAAACAAACTCATATTCCGCTGAAAGACGTGGCGGCACCGGCAGCGCCAGCACGTACGCACGCCGCTTTCAGCTGAGAAACGGACAAAAATAAACTAAACACACACTCAGAAACCACACATTTGACACCTCTGCCACCTGTGAATGACATCATGGGAAGACTGTCAGGGAGCAGGTTTTGTTTTTGGCAACACACCTGCTTAAACACTGATATATGGACACTTTCTCTCTTCTTCACACACACACACGCACGCACTGCACTGTGCACACTCGCCGTTCTCACACCATCAGCTGTGACCTGGTGAGCTTTAAGCCGGTGTTTGAGCCTGGCCCTTAGTCGAGGTTGGCTGCTCAGACAGGGCAATAGTTTGCACTCGCACTCACACACAGAAACACACACACACACACACACACACACACACACGCACACACACACACTGGCCACTGTGGCTAATTGAATGGCCAGGGCAGGAGGTCCAGGTCTTTATGCTCAGGGAGTGGAGCAATGAATATTTCTGTTTCATTTGGACTTCACACACTGAGGCGGTGGGAAAAGGTGAATGAGTGTGGGAATGAACAGCTACAGGCTTTGAATATTTACCTTCCTGAGAGCCGTGTGAGGTGAGAGTCCGTACCTGTGTTCCAGAAAACAACACGAAGGCGATCTGCTCTGATTGATTATACTGCTGCATCAATATGTGGTCTGTGAGAAGTTCTTAAACTGAACCACATTATGATCAGATTCCACGTATGTGCGTAACCCTTCGTTGTTGTTGATGCTATATCACTTTTTTTCTGACTTACTGTATTATACCTGACTCACCTGGATATTGATCTAATGTGCAAAACACGATCCAAAAAAATCAGAAGTGAGGCCAGTATGCTAACAAGCTTGCACCGCAAACATGCTAATGTGTAGCAGGTATAATGTTTACCATGTTCAACATACAAATTGAGTGTGATAGCATGCTAACTTTTGCTAATCAGCTCTGAATACAATGTGCAGCTAACAGCTAAAATCCTGTCCAGTCAGACTTTTCACATCTTCATCTGAGGAGTAACATGTTACTTTTATATGCTACTAACTGTGGAGGGTGCAGTCTCGATCCGGCCTGGCCTAGCACTGTGTAAACAGTGCAACAATGCAATATAATAAAAAATGTATCAATCACTGGCATGTTAAATGATCCAAATCAAACACGCCCATGATGCTGCATGGCCAGCAGGTGCATGCTGGGTCAGGCTAACATGCTAAATGCTCTTCCTCCACAGGGGACTCTCTTTTGCTTTGCGGTCTGTCTTTGTGGCTGCAGTCGCTGTAGAGTTATGGTTTATACATGTCTGTGCTGCTTTTATTCTGCTGTTAAATTTGCAGATTATTTAATTTATGCAGTTTAGTAATGTTTCACCCAGCACGGTGCTGTTATTGTCTTACAACTGACTGAATTTTCACTCATTTCTGGTTAATTTCAGTTAGGTAGGTACGCAGTCAGTTGAACTCCACGCGATTTCTTGCATGTGTGACCCTCCACATAAGATATAGCAGTTTCAAACTTGAATCTTCACAGCAAGCCTCGATTTTGAAAGCACACACCAAACTTCAGCTGTATACTCTCACCTGGCCTGGTGGGATGGCCGCATGGCTGTGATTGGCTGGCTGGATCAATCAATCGAACTTGACCAATAGGTTTTCATGTAAAGGGAACTCATTCTCGAAAGTAGCTACTGTTTTTACCGATTTTAGTTCATCATTGACTATCTCAGGGAAAATTTCGGGGGTAGGAATCGTGTTTCTGTGAAAGTGCAGGTGTCACAACACCTGTAACACCCGCGGGTGCGACACGCCTGATGCAAGTGCAAGTGAAAAATGTCCGATTTAATGGGTTTTCATTTCAGGCCTCGAGGCGATCCATAGCTTCAATGGAAAAATACAGCGTGTATGTGCTGGTTCAAGCGGAGTATGAGTTCACGTACAGTCTACTGTACATCTCGGCTTTTAATCATCTCCATTCATGAGTATATAAACTACATGCATGTGGAGTCTAACATGCATGAGGAAAGGAAAGGAAGTAAAAGGGCAGAAATGAGAGAGAAAATGGAGTCTTGGAGAAGGAAAATGAAACCTCAGAGCAGGAGTTGATGGAGAGGTGAGGGGACGGCGGCGGACAGATGGAGCATAAGAGGAGCGCCAAGGAGGAAAAGGAAAATTGAAACGGTGTGATGAGAGTGAGAGAAGATGGAGGGAGAGGGAAGAGGCTGCCTTTTTGATCCAATAATGTGTTTGCTGATGTTCAGAATTCACATAAGTCAAGTCATGTAGTATTATGAAATCAATGGATGAGTCACTGCATCACACACACACACACACACACACACACACACACACACACACACACACGTATAAAGGCAACAACTATCAGGTATTGGCCCGTAATGTTGAGCCTGAATAGAATTGTATCAATAAAGGTTTGAGTGGAGGTTTTGGTGTCACATGAGCTAAATTTGATTTGATTTCGACACTTTTCCAGCCTGTGAAACAGTCAAAAATTACAGAAAAGAAAACCTTTTTAAACATTTTAAGGTGTAAGAAAGGTGAAGTTTAAAGGTTCCAGCGCCAGATGTTTTCAATCAGCAGCTCCAGCACAAAAAAGGCTGGACTTGTAACCTTTTTCATGTCCTCCCACTCAAACACACACGCACACACACATCTTACCACCTTGGAAAAAACACTCAACTCCGTCTCACACTCTGAGACAGAGTTGCACAAAATCATTTCCTTATGATGAGACATGCCTCATTTTTAAAACCACAAATGAGGCATTGACTAAATGCTGCATACATAAGAGGCTATGGATGTCTTATGTTTGCCTACACACACACACACACACACACACACACACACACACACACACACACATATACATGCCTGACAGACACTGGAGGTATCTTCCAATAGCTTTGCACATACTCTATAATGGCTCCCATAAGGGCGAGGAGGAGCAGCTTCAATTATAGCCTAAACACTGATGGGAAAACACACTAGATACACACACATACACAAATAAACACACACATAAATAAGGGGGAAGTGAGCATCATTAGAGCAGGACTCCACTGGAGCCAGACGTGAA